>NC_056729.1:1057910132-1058084804 GCF_019279795.1 Protopterus annectens
GTTCCATGAACTCCCAAAAATACATAAGAATGCATTGCATCCACCATTTAGACCTATTGTCTCAGGAAGTGGTTGGCTCACAGAGCCCTTTTCTATATTAATTGAAAAGAACCTGAGACCTTTATTGGAGAGACAGGAACAGGTCTTGAGAGACAGCAAGCAGTTTTTCAAAGACTTATACAAATATAGTGTAAATGGGAAGTTGAGAGATGGCTTTTTGTTAGTAACAATGGATGTTGTGTCATTATTTACTGCCATCCCTCATTCTTTGGGAATTTCCATGGTACATGAATTCCTTGTTAAAATTCCTTTGTAAAATTGATCTCATTTGCATGTTCCTGGAAATTGTGTTAGAAAAGAATGTATTTCTTTTTGAAGGACATTTGTTTCTACAGAAGGTTGGCATAGCTATGGGCACACCTTGTGCCAATAGCTACACCAACATAGTTATGGCTGAGTGGGGCAACAACTCCCTGTTAAATTTGGATGAATATGTCCGGGTTGTGAGTTTCTGCAGGAGATTTGTAGATTACTTGTTTTTGTGTGTGTGTGTGTGTGTGTGTGTGTGTGTGTGTGTGTGTGTGTGTGTGTGTGGGGTAGCTATTTGGAGTCCACTACCTCTTTCCTAAAATTTACATACAAGTTCTGTACTAGTGAAATGGATTTCCTGGATTTGCTAGTCAGCATTGACACAACCAGGTGCCTCCAGGTAAATTTATATAGAAAATATTTTAGGAGGAATGCCATCTTGCACAGGGACTGTATGCATCCTGGCCATATATTTCGGAATGTTATCAAGGGTCAAACAAGGAGTGCCAGGACTGAATAATTGTGATAGAATTTTCAGGCAAGATGTCCAGGAACAAGAAATCTCTTAAAAGGCAGCTTTGCTATAAAAATGTAAAAGAAAAAGATGAGATTAGGTGGTGGTTGGGCAGGTACTAAACAATGCCTTACATGCAATTTATGTACACTCATTAATACATCAGCATGTTTTATTCATCCAGTCACCCAGGGTGAGTATATACTTGAAGTTACAGCTAACTGATGAACCAAGAATTTGATTTATCTGGTGACATGCACAGTTTGCCACTGTTTCTATGTAGGAAAAACTAACCGGTCACTGATGGAACGAGCCAGAGAGTAGATATATTGTATTAGGAATGGTGACACCAAAAATGCACTAGCCAGACACTGCATGCAGAATGAAAACTAACATGGCTTTAGATTTCAAGTTGTTGAAATTATTTCTGAAAATATATGTGGAGGTGATAAATTTCACTGAAAGAAGAGAATTGCGTTGGATTTTTTTATGGCAAGCTGACAAATACCCAGATTTAAATGACAGGGCTTCTATTAAACCTGCACTGAAAGCACGATGTCTCTTTAAATGATACAAGCTGTAGCTAAGTTTTTACTCTTCTCTGATGTTTATTGGTTGCTTTGAACCAGAGTGAATATATTAAAAGTGTGTGTTGATGTAGTTTTTTTATATGGTCTGAAGAAGCACTAGTATTTGGTGTGAAAGCACTTACCTCATTAAACTTTTAACATTTTATGCTTCCAGTCGTGTTTCTGTGCCTTGTTTTCTTCAGTTACATTTGTTGGCTTGCAGCACAGTTTATTCCTTGAGGATTTTCTTCTTTGATACTGGTGGATAAACTGAGCAGATCAATGCTCCTGGCCTCATGAGAGGTCCCTCAGACAGTGGCAACTCAGATTTTCAGCCACTGGGGTCAACCTTGCTGCACTCTTTTTGCATTGTACCTGGGCAAACACTGAGGGATGCTCCATTCCACAATTGGCCCCCAGGTCTCCTCTGCGATTTTCCTCGGATACCATTAATAATCAAATTAAATGAGAAAACCCGAAAGTGCACGACCACAGAGATCCTTACTGCTCCCTTTTGGCCCCAGCAAGTTTGGTTCCACTTACCCTTGTCCTTACCCAATGCATCTACTTTGAATGGTAGATCACTATCCAGGTCTAAGTCACCCATCTGGACTACATCTACTGGATCCAAAGACCCTGAAATTAACTGCATAGTTTCTCCAAATTTAACAGTAGCCAGAGGTCCAGATTATTTTAGCTTCTCAGAAATGGTTCACAAAAAAGATTTACCAAAGTAAATGGAAAAGATTTTCTATTTGGGCATTATCAGAAGACTTGGATCTTTTCTCATCACCTCTGCCCTCTATTTTGGATTTTTGTCTTAGCTGTTTCAAAACTGATAGCAGCATTTTTATTTTGACAGTCGAAAAACTCTATTCCATATATTCACACAGGGCAAAAAGACCCCAATATAGCATCTCAGGATTTTATAAAGCCTTTTTTAAGGGAATCTTCTTACTTAGGCCAACAATTAGAGATCCAGAACCTTCTTGGGACATTACTTGGACCAATATAGTATTGACTCAAGTTCCCCTTGAACCAGCAGCTTCAACCGACCTAAAGTTTGTCTTGGAAAACCATTTCTCTTGCTGCACTTCTGCTAGACATTTTTTAAGCTACAGCCCCTTTCTTGTAAACCTGTAAATGTACTGTTTCATGAAGGCAGAGTGGCTTGAAGAGCAAACTCATCCTTTCTCCCCAGGGTGACATCCAAAACAAATCTAAATCAGTTTATCAATTTACTGGTAATTTTTCCAGTATTCTAAAACAGAGGGGTAAACTTTGCATATGGTGGATGTTCATTGTCAGCTCAGATTCTGCTTTCATAGAACAAAAGGTTTCAGAAAGTCAGATCAGTTCTTTGCAGCCTTTTTTAGACTGAAATTAGGTAAAGGTATATCGAAAGTCCTTTTGTATCGAGATGGTTGTCAGAATGCATTTCCTTTGTTTACAACGAGAGAGGATCATCCTTACAAACTAAACCCAGGCCTCATTCTGCAAGAGCAGTGGCTACCTCTACAGCTTTCTTGACTAGAGATCCCATTGTTTATTTATGCAGCAGCAATAACATGGTCCTTTGTGTCTCATTAAGTTGGATCTGCAGTCTGGATCATAATCCTTTTTTGGTTCCACCATCCTCAAGAATGTTCTTTGATCCCATTCAGGTTTTTAACAGTTTGGGACTCTATCCCAAAATTTAAATTTGACAAAAATAGACAACACTTAATATGAAAGTTATGTACTTCATCCGGTTCAGCATACCTCCTTCCTTCCCCCTTCCAGCATTGTCATTAACTGTTTCTGCTGACCTTTTAGACCTTACTGAAGACCCTGTGTGTAGATGGCTCCTTATGCTGTTGTTTTTAATTATACCCCGTTGCTTCCCGTATCATTTCTATCCTTAAATTTATGTATAGATATGTAGAAAATGTAATGTTGGCAAACTCAATCTGAGGCACTAAGATGGGATGTAGGGAATTATGGTTAGGGAAAGAGTCAGAGCCCTGGATCCACAGTTTCAAAAAAGGAGATGAGGCTGTTGTGATCAGATCTGACAATCCAAATGTTAAACCAAGTAAAAATGAGCAGAGATAGATCTGCTGTTATGGTAAGAACATAACTTTTTGTTTCCTTCCTGTGAAGAAAAATCTGCTTTTCTATTTCTCAGGTTACTACTCATTGTTTAAAGTGTTTTTGACTTTGTACAATTGGTACTGTGTTTATAAGATTTGTCTGGCTACATTCTCAAACTTCACAGAGAATGTAAAAAAGAAATATAGATTTTAAATTTATCTTTGGATAGAATTTTTTCTTTTGGACTTTCTGCTGCAGATGTTATCAAAATGGGTAAGATGATACAGGGAACATCTCAGATTTGAATTGTCAGCTCTCCTTTCAGTGGCGGCTGGTGACTTCAAATCACAGGGGGGCTGCAGGAGACAGCTGAATGGGTGGGTTCAAGGGGAGGGGGTGTGGTCAACCAGAAAGGGGAGGAGCTATGCACAAAACCACAAAAAACTAACTTTAATTAAATACGCTGCCCTGGGTGGCAAACCATCATTATGAAAGTCCAATCAAGACAAAAATAAGTGTAGAAGAATAAAAATATTTCAATGCATTGGCTGCATGACAGCTTACTTAATATCTAGATGGAAACAAAAGGTTGTGAGGCATGAAAAAATAAATTACTTTTTAAATACATTACTGGAATGCCAGTCAAAATCAAGTATAAAAAAACCAGAAGCACTCAACTCAAACCACTTCTCCTTGCACTGCAGTCCTAATTATAATATATTCAGCTTTATTAAAGTACCAAGTAACATGCTGAAAGTAGAAATCTATGTGATGCCCCACTTGTAAAAATGTTTCTTATCCAAAAAGATCTGCTGCCTGACAACTTGTTTCATGGGAAAACATGATAAAAGTAAAAAATGAAAAGCAAACAAGAAACAAGCTCAAGATACATTGCTTAAAGGATTACTGTACAGGTTATGGACCACACATGATTGGCATTCTGTTTAGTTTACGGGTAAAGTCTGTAGAGATGACTGGAAGTCTCCAACAAGTGTAATGAGCTTTTTAAAATAATGGAATCCTGTCCTTTAATACCCAAGGCTTATACATTATCTAGTCAAGTATTCTCTGCATGGCAACAACAGAAAGGCTTTCAATGTTGGCAATTCTTTAACAGTATGCTTATTAAAGCTTACTTGCATCTTACGATCTCAGACAAGCTTACCTTATGGTCATTCAAGCATTGCTACTTAAAAACACAGAGCAACAGGCACTTTGAGTAATAAGCATAAATCTGAGTAATACGCATAAATCAACAGTACAAAAATATGACAGAAACCAGACCATTCTGCAAAATCAAGGACAGTTGAAAAGCCACTGTAGTACTTATGCAGTGTGTCCTCCCCATCCAAGGTAGATACAACTACTCCTTGCCTTGCTTGGACACATCCAGAATCACTACATGGGGGAGTGGGGTGCAACAAGCATGTCACAATTTGAAATCTCTCTGGCTGACTGTGATGGCCCTGACACATTTGTCATACCTCTCAACCTCAAGAGCAAGAAATCTGGACAAAGCCATACACAGAAGTGGGACAAAGGCCCAACAATAAGGACAATTTTTAAATATTGCTCTAATAAACTTAGAAAAATAATAGAATAGGTCTTGCATTAGTATGAATTTTCTGAAGGGTATAAAATCTGAAACTCAAATGTCTGTCATTTTCTAACTTCAGTCTTTAGTGATTTGTCACTAATTTGCCAAAAACACAATTTTATGAAAAATGGACCAAAAATGTGATGCAAAAATATAAAATAGACACACAATACAGCTGCTACCTGTCAAAGAAGGGACACTTTAATATTAGTACTGCTACCTTGAGCAGCTGACAAAATATAAAAGAATCTACATGCATTTCAAGTAATCTATAACTTTGATTATTACAGTTATTTCTTAATTGTAAACCCTCCATGTTTTCTTCCAAAATTGCTATTTTATGGAGGGATTATTAGGGGGAAGAGCAACATTTTGAGCCAAAAATTGGGGACAGTTGAGAGGTTGGCTATGCCTAATTCTATAAAGCAATTTATTTGCATGTACCTCTCAATCTGTTAATGCAGTAAATCTGAACAAGGCCAAATATATTGGGGGCACATATAAACAGTACTAAAATTGCTCTTGTATAAATTGAGGCAGTTGATAGAACAGCTCTTACTTTAACATGCATTTTTCTGAAGGTTATGAAGTCTGAAACTTATTATTGAGTGACTTCTGGCAAATCATTTAGGAATTAAAACTACAAATTTTATGAACAACAAACCAAAAATAAGAAGCAAGAAAATATATTCATTCTTTGAAAATCTGGACAGTTGGGAGGTATAGTTCAGCTGGGCCTGTCTGAGTTTGCTGCCTTTCCCCCCTGACAAAATAATGGTTGAATGGAGCCTCTGCAGCCATTCCAATGAACCATTATACTTGGCTATTTCACTCCATTTACCATAAACACTAATGTGCATACTGCTTTACTTCTATGATGAGTTGGACTTCATTTGAAAGTTTTATTTTGTATTTTACAGCACAAACACTAAGTCATCTGTTAAACAAAGCAATGCAGTCTCACAATGAAAACTTAGCATTAAAACTTCTCTGCCCTTGAAACTCACATTCATTGAAACAGCATTGAATCCCACATTCAAAGAAAATACATTTTGCCAGTGGCAGATAAAGATTAATTTTGGGCTGTTTTCGAACCATAGGCCCCTTGCATATGAAACATACATGTGCTCTTTGATACACCTTCCTCATTGTACTAAAATTATATTCCTTGTACAATACTGTACACTTTTTAGAGGGTGTTTTAAATTTGTTTTGAACATTTTTTCCAGTAAGCAATGAAACAAACCATATGCACCCATAATGGCAAAACTGCCCAGTTGAGAACATTTATCATAAAAAAGTCTACTCAGACTTCCACAGTCCACCATTATTAGTAAATATACACAATTCTACAGTCCACCATTATTAGTAAATATGCACAACAGTCCACCATTATTAGTAAATATGCACAATTCTACAGTCCACCATTATCAGTAAATATGCACAATTCTACAGTCCACCTTTATCAGTAAATATGCACAATTCTACAGTCCATTATCAGTAAATATGCACAATCTCTGAAGTAAGTCATCTAAATAATTCCACATTAAAGAAATCTGTAACTAATGAAGCGGTTGCTGCTAGCAATCACCTTTATATTTCATGGTTTCATCGAAAAATAAAGTGTCTGTTGCCCCTCAGGAATAAATTGCCTATATTACATTAAAAATGATAAGCTAGTAATAATATTGCAAGAGGAAATGGATGGCAAACTGATAACGAACTCATAGTTAGTATCTTCACCAAGGAGAACATTCTCAGTACGGCAGCATCCACCCCTTGTGGGAGTAGAACCCACAGCCTTCTGCATCAAAAGCAAGTACACAACCTGTTGTGCTATAGTATTAACTAGGCAAAGCACTAAACTTCTATTCCCCTGCAGCTCTCAGCTCCTTGTAAAATCTACTCAATACTCAACTGCATCTCAACTTCGCAGCTCAAGAAAACTGGAAAAAGCCAAAATGTATTGCGGCGGCTGGGGTCAAAAGCCCAAAAACAGGGACACATTAAACATTGCTTGTATAATCTTGGAAAGTTGCTAGAATAAAATGTTGTGTTGCCACCATATATTTTACTGCCAAGGTCCCTGAGCAAAAAACAGTCAGAGTAACATACCACTACGCCACATCAGCTGCTTTGTAAAAGAGAGGAAGACTGAAACTTAAATGGCTATCATTTAGTGAATTCATTTCTCACCACAGCTGTCAACCTCTTAGTACAAAACACCTGGACAAACCCAGTAATGAGGGAATACAGCCCTCAAACATATTCAGTGAATTCAGTTCTTGCCATAGCTGTCAACCTTAGCACAAAAACCTGGACGAAGCCAATAATGGGGGAATACAGTCCCAAAAATAGGGACAAATTTAAAATATTCATCTTATAAACTTAGAAAATTGCTAAAAAAAAAGGTTGTGCTACTATGTATTCTGAAGAACATTAAGTTTGAAATTCAAATGCTGGTCAATTTTACTGCGGACAGAACAAAAACAATTTTCAGCAGAGACGCAGGGATTAATACTGCAGACACGTCTTTGTAAAATGGCAGGGCACCAGAGCAAATCCACACAAATACAGGGAGGAGATGCAGACAGAAGCCACCCCAACCAAGAATCAAACCAGAAAACCTATAGCTGTGAGGCAACAATACTACCACTGCACCATCAATTATGCAAGGAATTAAACATTCAGAAACCTGAAGTCTGAAATTCAAATGCCTGTCAATTTTATTTAACATTTTTTAATCAGGACAGTCTGACTTGGAACAAATAAACAATTTTCAGCAGAGGCCCAGGATGAAATAATGCAGACATGTCTTTGTAACATGGGAGGACACAAAAGCAAACCCACACAAACACAGGGAGAAGATACAGACCCCACAAAGAAGGAACCCCAGCCAAGAATAAAACCAGAGAACCTGCAGCTGTGAGGCAACAGTGCTACTACTACACCATCAAATATCAAGCATACAAACCACAGATATTATGAGGAACAGATCAGATCGAATATGAGGCAAAAATCTGCAATTTTTTTACAAATGGTGGTGGGTAGGGAACTCAAGACTTTAACACCTGCATACAGGGTACAGGGTTCAAGCCTGAGGTATTCCCTACCACACCACCATGAGCACCTGGGGCATTTTCTCACACACACACACACACAATCCAGTATAAACATCAAAGCACCATACACACACAATCCAGTATAAACATCAAAGCACCATACACACACAATCCAGTATAAACATCAAAGCACCATACACACACAATCCAGTATAAACATCAAAGCACCATACACACACAATCCAGTATAAACATCAAAGCACCATACACACACAATCCAGTATAAACATCAAAGCACCATACACACACACAATCCAGTATAAACATCAAAGCACCATACACACACACAATCCAGTATAAACATCAAAGCACCATACACACACACAATCCAGTATAAACATCAAAGCACCATACACACACACAATCCAGTATAAACATCAAAGCACCATACACACACACAATCCAGTATAAACATCAAAGCACCATACACACACACAATCCAGTATAAACATCAAAGCACCATACACACACACAATCCAGTATAAACATCAAAGCACCATACACACACACAATCCAGTATAAACATCAAAGCACCATACACACACACAATCCAGTATAAACATCAAAGCACCATACACACACACAATCCAGTATAAACATCAAAGCACCATACACACACACAATCCAGTATAAACATCAAAGCACCATACACACACACAATCCAGTATAAACATCAAAGCACCATACACACACACAATCCAGTATAAACATTGTAAAATAAAAGTAAAAAGCACCATACACTTACCTGAATATGTCCAACTAACGTACATCCTTCCCGCGCAATACTCCAAAGACCCGCGAGATCCCAAAGCTCCTTCCCGATGACGAGACTGTCCTGACTGCTGCTCTTGCAGTCCGGACGCGACCCGTAATCCTAGCGAGTCTGTGCACTTTAAAAGTGCACAGACGTCTCCTTGTGTCCCCCTATGGGGACTGCCGGACTGCCTTGAGCATGCGCATAGACCGACAGTAGTCGGGACTACTGCGCATGCGCGAAGTCCGCGAAATTTCAAAAAATAATTTTTTTTCTAATTTTTATTTTGAGGGGGCTGCAGTCCGGCAGCCCGATGCCACGAGCCGCCCCTGTCTCCTTTTGTAATTTTTCCAAGGGATTTTCTGCTCCCTCATCCAGTTTTGGCAAGAAGCAAAAGTCTCCACAAAATGCTGGTAAGCAGACATTTAAAAAACAATGGCAGGGAGGTTTCAGAAAGAAAATAGGCATGCTCCAGAACAACGGAGCGACAAGTAAGTCAGAGAGGAACCTTGTACTAACTTGCATCCTGGAAGTTCTTTACCCCTTCCAGAAAGTCTGAACCTCCATTTCTCTCTTTGTCAACAGATTCTTTCAGACAAGTGGATTTTCTAAGACTGATTCAGCAAGATTAGAGATGGCTGTGGGAAGAAATCCCTCCTTTCCATAGAATTATTCCATTTCCACCAGACCAAACCCCTCTGTTTCCTCCTGTCCTGCAGTACAGAATGACAAGAACAGTCCTTCCTTCCCAGTCAGGAAAAAGTTTTTATTAGAGAATGTTTCTGGTGCCAAAGAAAGAGAGAATACCTGGAGACCAGTTCTGGACATTTATTTTCTTGTGCTGCGGTAGCGTTGTTTCCTCACAGTAAGACGCTGTCCAGTTTGATTCTCAGCTAGAGCTTCTTCTGCGTGGAGACATGCGTGAATGGGCGTAGGGCTGGTAACTCGTCACATAAAAATCAACTACCAATCATTAGCGGACCGGAGTTCCGCTGTGGCGACCCCTAACCGGGAAAAGCCGAAAGATGCAACAAAAAAGTTTGTGATAGTGCCTAATTTCAGAATACTTGTACTTCAACCTGTTACCCCTTCTCCCTAATTTCTATTTTTTTTTTTTTTTTTTACAGATTTTGATTTAAAATTTGCTTGTCTTTACAGAGTCTTTTTCAAAGTATCCGGAATCTCTCACTTGGACAAGAGATCTCCTGTGCAGTTTAGGATTCCAAGAAACATTAAGAAGCAATTTTAACACTTTTATTGAATTATCACTTAAGACTTAGGCAACTCTACATTTATATAGTAGATAATAAACCATGTTAACATGTTTACATTTATACAGTTATCATCAATATCAATCCAACATTAAATAAATTGGTCAATTCCTATCTTCCTTTAAACCTCACTCCTCTTCCAAAACATTATTTTGCATGCATTGCTCCCAGAATTTCCTTTTTTTTTCCCTCAGTGTAATTTGCTCCTACCCTTTTCTAAAGATACCACTTCCAATGCTTTATGATACAATAATTCACTACTTCAAATATAGTTAATTTAGACTTTGAAAATCGGATCCTGTATCACATCTCAATAAAAAAATTCTTTGGTTACACCCATTTGTTTACCCCAATATTTCTGACAGAGTACTCTGTAGGGAATTTTTAAAGTCTGCTGACTCACTGTACTCCAAATACATATGTTCCAGGTGACTTTCCTCATCACATCACCACCATTTCCTATGTACATGAGGAAAATTTCTTTGGAGTCTCCTTGAGGTATTAAAATACCTATTCAGTTAATACAAAATAAAGATAATTACCTATGCAAACACTGAATATTCCAGACTTCATTGCATATATGGGAGCCATACATATGCCCTCCCATTTCATTGTGAATTGCTTATCCAGTCTCTCTTCCCAATCTTTACTAACCTCTTCTGATTTCTATAGTCATTGTGCAGTATTTTATATGCCCTTCTAATTATCCCTTTTTTTTAACAGCAGCTTCTGTTTTAGATCCAGCTACAAAGTCTACCAGATCAGGTCTTTCACTTAGGATGACTCTCTATGCCTACACTCCGATGTCAATCCCTGATGGGGAAGGCAGTCTCTAGCCTGCAGTCCAAATGACTTCTTGACCTCTTGCCAGTTTATTACCTTTCTGCCTCTAGCTATTTTCTTCCAGTACCTTGGTTTCTTTGCCAGTGTTATCCAGTAAATTCCATACTCTTCTTGTTTATTCTCTGTAGCCCTAATTGCAGTCATCCCAAGCAGCACAATCTCCTTTCCCCATTCTCATGTTTGTTTATTTCGTAGAATACTTTTTGCTACTTTATAAATATAATGTTATGCATGGCTGTTATTCTCCTTAAGGATCTGCATCCAAAATCCCACTCTCCTCTTCTGCTTCTTTTTTTTTTTTTTTTATATTTTCCCCCACTTTATCATCCGTTTCTACTTCGATTTGTAGCTTTCTGTTTGTGTTACATATATGAATCTTAACTGCGTAGCTTTAAAATATCACTTCAAATCAGATAATCCAAACCACCTTGAACTACTGGAAAGATCAGCTTACCCACTTGATCCTTGCCCTGTTCCCCTCCCAGAAAAATTCCTTCAATGCATTATTAATTATTGCTCACAGCTTCTCCTCTGGTTCGTAAAAAAAATTTGACTGTTATGTATATAAGAATAAATGGATTAAAAACATTTTCATTGCCTGTGTCTTGCTAGCCATATCCATAAACAAAAGCTTCCAGTTTCTCAGTTTTTATATTCTTTTTGTTTAGTTTCTTCCCACATATCCTTAGCTGCCATAACAGAATCCTTTTTAACCCATACTTCTAAATACTTCATTTTATCATGTCCCAATAGTATGGGTATTGCTGAACCAAGTCATGTGTGGGTACGTAGGTTCACAGGTAAGAACTAGCTGAGCTGCCATTGCAGGACATTTTAAGCCTAGCCAATTTCCCTTTTTGTGCTCAAAGTAGCCTACCCCATTTGGTTATAGATTTGGCCTTAACATACTTTACAGCTATTGACTTTGCTTTGTCTTCATTAAGTTTATATCCTGATAAGACTTGAAACGGTCTCAGAATGTTCCACAACACTGAGATGTCCTTTTCTGGTTTGTCAGGTAGAAAATAATTTCATCTGCAAATAAAACCAACTTCTCTTTATTACTATACCAAATATATCCTTGAATTTCTGAGTCTGTTCTAGGGGAAAGAGGATACCCCTGCTGGATTCCTTTGTAAAAACACAAGTTATCAGAGAGGAACCCTCCCACTTAAATTTTTGCCTTCAATATTTCATATATCCTCTTCATTAACTTCATTATTGTATCAGGGAATGCTAATGCTTTCATTGCCCTACATGTAACATCTCACTCTGTTGAATGCCTTCTTTGCATCAAGACCTCAAAACACAAGTAATATTTTTTTATATTCTGCTTCCTGTTCGATCATCATTGTTCTGTTAAGGTTGTCAAATATTTGCTGCCCCTCCACAAGACCATATTAATCTATATCTGTCAATTTTTGGCAATACCTTTGCCATACTTTTTGCTATTATAGACCTAAACACTTAATCATGAATTAAAATTGAAATGCGCTTTCTTCCAGGATGTTGATGCATCCCCTCCTATTGAAATACTATTAAACAAAACCTTTCAGATTTTCTTCCTCCTAGCTTCCAGACTTCCACAGGAATCCTCCAGATTGAGTATACATCACCATTTTTATCTCATCTCTCCCTACCTTAATTGTGTTGAACTTCATCTACCTCTAACCTTGGCATAGCTGAGTCTTCCGTAAATATTGCCTCGTGTTTTTGCTTCATTTCCACACTACTCTGATTTTTTACAAATGTTCATATGTTCATAAAATTTCAAAACTATCTCTAATATCTGTACAGGATTTCTCGTTATTTTTCTTTTTATAGGCTGCCTTAGTTTAGCAGCAACCCTTTCTGCTTTCTGTTGCTTGAGTCGGTGTGCTGAAAGTGTTTGTGATCTGGAGTTACCATCAAAAAACGGTTAGCAATCTTTCTAAACTCATGCATATTATCCAGATACTGCATTTTTTTTTCTCTTTAACACTCTGCATATGCAGCTTTTCTTGTTCTGTAAGATCCCTTTATTCTGCAGTGCTGTAACCTTTCTCAGATCCTCTAAATAATTCATTATTGTTACTTCTTCACCATATCCCTCTTTTTTTCCTTTTATTTCTACCCTATTAGTAAACTCCATGTTTGTTCTATCCCACTAACTAGGTATAGGTTCTGAAGAAATTTCTATCTTCCCTAATAAATCTTGAATAATTTCCACTACCCACTCCTTGAATTCTTCTCTTTTTAACAGGTAGGTAGGGAAGCACCATCTCATTTGTACTATATTACCTTGCATTTTTATCTTAGTTGATACTGGTACATGATTTGAAACATTTATTGGTTGGGTGTCAAAGCTTTCAATTAAATGCACACATTTCTGTAAATATAATTTCTGTCTGGTCTATCCCAGTTATTGTACTTGGGGAATAATATGCAAATTCTCTCTGAGTTCCAACTACTGAATTCACATCTTCCATACCTAGTGTTTTCATAAAGTTCTTAAAGTCTGCCATCTTTTGTTATAGTTTCCCTTCTAGATCCCCCAGGTTCATCTCTGTTGCAAATCAAGTTCCAGTCCCCACCCATAAGTAATATTACCTGCTGAAAGATGATTTTCTCCCAAATTTTTCTTAAGCTCCATAAAAGTAGTTTTAGGTGGAATATAAATACATGTGGGTATAATCCTCCTCCCTTGCTAGTAGCCCCTTACTACTACAAATCTATCATTATTAATTTTTTTCCTCTTCTACCAGTATTGGAGCTCCTCCAGTAATTGGTGTAAGTACTCATGTTTTCCTTTGTCCCTGATACTCTGCTTAATGTCCCTCCCAAAATTCTTTCTTTATCAAATTCGCATGGTCATTTCTTTCCAAGTGCGTCTTCTGCAGCATTGCTATTTGCACTCTGCATTTTTTAATGTTGTTGTTATTTGTCTTTCGGCTTTTCCCGGTTAGGGGTCGCCACAGCGGAACTCCGGTCCGCTAATGATTGGCAGTTGGTTTGCATTTCTTAATATAATTCATTATTATTTGCATTATACCTATACTTGTGAGGCCAATTCCATTCATGTTCCAAAATAATGTTTAGTGTAGCCCTTATGACAATTTATTATTTCCATCTGTTATACATGACAGCTTTTTTAAACTTCTGATGTTATGTAGTCCAATCTCGCCTACATTCTTACCTGTGGGTTCAGAGCCGAATGTCGGCTCCGACTCGGCCAAAACTTTTCTAGCTCGAAGTCTTTCTATTGGCTGGGCTAAGATGGTATCCCATGCTGCACTGCTCTATATCCCCAGATGTCATTTGCCACTCGTGTAGCTCAGACGTGGTCTTGCTCTTGGCTGTGGCTAAGTACCCTTTTTTCTTCATTATTAGAGAATTAGTTGAAAATAAAAAGCTATTTTAATAGCTATTGTGTGTTCTGGTCTTGTATGGTGAAAAAATTTTGAGTTTGATCGTTTTTCTGTGGTATCCCACTAGCTGTTTCCAACGGGCTAAGTCAGTTTCAGTTAGAGGACCTAGTCTGTACCTCGCTTCCTTGTGTTATATTTTTTGCAGGTCTAAAACAGTTTAAATTAGAGGTTTTAGTCTTCCCCTCCTGTGTTGTGCCAAAGGATCATTTTAGTTAGAGATCTTGAGGTTTTTTGTTTGTGGTAGTGTTTTCCCGCCTTGTGACTGTTTTACCGTTGGTACTGTTGTCGGTTATTGTTGTCTTTGGTGCTTTGTGGTAGCTAACTATGTCCAAAGATATTAAAGGAGCATAAGCCCTCGGGCTTCAAGAAATGCTTTAGGTGCAGCTATAAAATGTCCATTACCGATGGACATTCTGTCTGTGTGTATTATCTGGGAGCAATCCATCTCCAGGAGTCGTGCAGTTTCTGTCATGCTTTTAGTCTGAGAGTTCTTGATTTTGAAGGGACTTCTGAAACCCTCCTTCGAGGAGTGTCTGGAAACTGCTTCCAGCTCCAAGACAAAATCTTCAAAATCTAAAAAGAGATCTCCGACTCCATCAGTCTCCTCTGAGCCACCGGAGAAGAATAGCAAAGTCTGCTTTGACATCCTCAGCTCCATTGTCCTCTGGGCCGCAGGAAGCGTCTGCGGTTATGGGACCGGCATCGGCTCCAATCATTTTGGAACCTATTCTGAGCCGATCACCTAGCATTAGGCCAGCATCACCTCCTCGCAGATCCCCTTCGGAGGGGTGGCCTCGATCTCCCTCCCTATCCTCAAAATCCTCCAGGACCTTTTCAGATGTGGACGTCGATAGAGTGGTGCAGAGACTCCTTCAGTCACCAGTTTTGGCTAAATTGTTCTCTGTTCTGACCCAGTCGGCTCCGGATCCCATCCTTCAACCTGCTTCGATACTTTCTCCGAGCGTATCTCGGCTTTCGGAGCAGGAGTGCTCGGCTCTGTGTGATGTCCCTTGGTCAGTTCTGACAGCCCCTCCTGGCTTATCGGTGCTGATGTCCGCTCCGATCCCGTCGGCGCCGTCCACGGTATTCAGGACTCAGGATTCTTCAGTCGGACCCAAGGGAGAGGCTTCGGGACACCTATCTGTTTCTAGTCTCCCTCTCGGTGCTTCAGCGCGGAGAAGTCTGACTCCTGTTGTGGTTTTGGAGGCTGGTCGCTCCTCGGACTCAGGGGGACCAGCCTTCAAGGCCATGCGGAGTGCACTGGCCAGGTCGTCAGCGGCATGTGGGTCGGTCACTCTGTCCCCTACTACACCGGTGCAGGTCGCTGATTGCCATCTATCTCTAGACACTGGAGCCCCAAGGCCTCAGGGTACCTTCATGAGTGGTCCCCACATTTCTGAGGGTCCTTCAGAGTCCTTGCCTGAGGAGCCACCCAGAAAGAAGACATGCAAGAGGAAGTACATAGATTTCCAGGACGATTCTCTCACATCAGACACAGACCTCGAGGAATCTGAGAGGTCCCCCAAGTCATCCTCTGAGGATGTTTCTTTCTCTGACATCCTAGAGATTTTGAAACAGAGGTGACTGGCCATCCAAAGTCCCCTCCGAGGAGGAGTCTGTCTTCCTGAAGGCCTTTGGTGCTCAGCTCTCTGCCTCCTGGGTATCTACACCCTTCGAGCTTCTGAATTTGGTCTGTCGAAGGGTATGGGAGACCACTGACTCTGTGGAACCAGTACCCAGGAGACCCAATAAATTTTTCTGCTCCACCTGGTAAGGAATTTCTGTCCAAGGGAGTCCCTGTGGATGCCATGGTGGTGGCAGCGGCCACTCAGAAGGAATTGACAGAGACTTCTTCCACCGTCCATCCTCCTAACGAGGAGTCTAGGCCCATGGACCGGTACGGGAAGCATACCCTTTCTTCAGCGACCTTTACCTTACAATCACTGAATTATTTATCTCACTTTACACGGCTCCAGAGAGATCTCCTCAAGGAGCTTGGAGATACTTTTAAGGATAACGTTTCTGAGGCGGTGACCCAGACGGTTATCGCTTAGATGTCTACCCTCAATTCCATCGTTAACTCCTTCATGAGGCTGATCTCATATGCAGCCGATGGAGCGAGCAAGGCAGCAGGTTCAGGAGCTGCTCTTAGGAGACAGGCCTGGATGCGCCTTTGTCATTTCATGGAGGCCTTCAAGTCTTCATTCACTGCCCCTTTCGATGGTTCCCCTTTGTTCGGACCCAAGGTGAAAGACACCCTCACCAGGTGTGAGCAGGAGGGAAAAACTCTGTCTGCTGTAGGAGTCCATTTTTCCCTTCCCTCTAGGCCTTATCCCAAGGCCCAGAGGAGTGGCAAAATATGGTTCAAGAAATCAGAGGTTTTTTCCCGGTGCAAAAGGTGAGCCCCCCTCCAGAGGCAGAGGAGGTGGTGGTTATTCAGGGAGACGCCGCCCTAGAGGCAGAGGAGGCCCTCGCATCTCAGGAGACCGCGATTCCTTTTGTGGTTCTCCCTACTGCTGCTCCTGATGGGAGGCCCGACTGTGCATTTCCGGAGGCAGTCGGGGGTCGAATCTCGTTATACCAGGAGGCCTGGCAAGACATCACCCAGGACCAATGGGTTCTATGAATAATTTCCGGAGGATATGTCATCCCCTTCTTATCAGATCCCCCTCCAGTCAAGAAAATCCCAGATGTCCCACCCAGTCAAAGGGATTACGCAGCTTCAGACGTTTCAAAGCTGCTAGATAAAGGAGCCATCCAACATGTCCCCTCAGACCAGATCGGATTAGGGACTTGCTCAAGATTCTTTTTGGTGCCAAAAAGGACAGGGGACCTGAAACCCATATTAGATCTCAGCCAATTGAACACCCACATGCAAAAGTCCAAGTTCTGAATGGTCACATTGCATTCTATTCTCCCATTGTTTGGAAGAGAAGTGTGGATGTGCTCCATTGACCTCAAGGATGCTTACTACCACATCAAGATGGACAGGACATCCAGAAGTCACCTACGCTTCTGGCTGGGAGCCAGTCATTTTCAGTTTTGAGCCCTGACCTTTGGTCTCACCACAGCCCCTGGGGTGTTTACCAAATGCATGGCAGTGGTGACTGCTCACTTGAGACGTCATGGATTCCAAGTGTTTCCATATCTAGATGACTGGCTCCTTACTGCCACCACCGGGCATCTACTAATTCAGACCAGGGACACTACTGTAACCCTATGTCAACAGCTGGGCATCACATTGACCTGGGAAAAATCTGCCTTGTTGCCCTCACAGCGTGTCACTTTTATACACACAGAGCTAGACACCATCCTCATGCGGGCGTTTCTACCACAGGAAAGAATCTGAGTCCTACAACAACAAGTTCATGCCTTGCTTCCCCTGAGAAGAGTGAAGGCAAGATGGGTCCACCAACTATTGGGGACAATGGCTGCGACAATTATGTTAGTCCCTCTGGCAAGGTTACATATGAGACTCCTTCAATGGCTACTTTTTGGCCAGTGGTCTCTCCAACGTCTTCCACTTTCTTACCCTATTCTACTCACAGACAGGTGCACATAGGATCTCAGTTGGTGGCTTCGCACCGACAACCTGAACGCAGGAAAGCCCTTTGTTTCTGCGCCCCCGATTTCCACGGTGACCACGGATGCCTCCCAGATGAGGTGGGGGGGGCATTATCTAGGCAGGACAGTCCAAGGCACATGGCAAGAGCATGAGATGCATCTGCATATCAATGTCCTAGAGATGATAGCTGTGCTACTAGCGTTGCAAGCACTTCAGAGCTTTCTTCCTCTCGGGACTGTTGCAATCCACTCAGACAATGTCAGTGGTGTGGTATCTGAACAAGCAGGGAGGACCCAAGTCCTATCCCCTTTGCAGAGAGGCCATGCGAGTGTGGCAGTGGGCAGTGTCTTCCCAACGTTTTCTGGTGGCAACGTACATTCCAGGGAAGTCCAGTGTGATCACAGGCAGGCTAAGCAGAGCTATTCTGATGCCTTACGAGTGGTCCCTGAACTGTCAAGTTGCGGAACAGATCTTCTGCAGGTGGGGTCAGCCTTGCTGCGATCTCTTTGCCAGCCCCCTCAATGCCAAATGCAGCAGCTACTTCATGTTGATCCCCCCTCAGGGGGAGTCACCCAGGGATGCTCTAGTCCACGATTGGCCCTCCGGTCTACTATGTGCCTTCCCTCCGGTTCCCTTGCTGTCAAAGGTTATTCAGAAAGTGCAAGCCTTGGGAAGCAGAATGATTCTGATTGTCCATAACCACCTCCTAACACCCACCCAACATGGTTTCCGCCCTGGACACAGCACTATTACTGCCTTACTATCCTTCTTAGAAACAGTCAACCAAGCCAGGGATTCTGGGTTACTAGTTTCCACTGTACTGCTAGATCTGTCTAAAGCCTTCGACACCATCTCTCACAAACACCTTCTCTTTCATCTATCAAACCTTCATCTCTCCCCTGATACTCTATCCTGGTTCTCTAGCTACTTATCAGATAGATCCCAAGCTGTCAAATGGAACAACTCTACCTCCTCCTTCTTACCTACACCCACTGGTGTTCCCCAGGGTCCATCCTTGGACCCATGCTTTTCAACATCTTAATAAATAACCTTCACTCTGCCATCCCAGACACAACAGTCATCCAATACGCAGATGATTCTACCTTAGTCTGCGCCGCCTCCAACATTCCCGAACTACTGACGAAACCCAAATAGCTTTTTCCACTACTGAGAACTGGATGCACCAAAATCATCTCTCTCTAAACTCTAATAAATCCAAAATTCTTCTCTCCGCTCCCTCCAGGGCTTGCACATTTGATAAAACAGCATTCAAAATCATAAGCCAAACAAAGTCAACCATAGAGGTGGTCCCATCTGCAAAACTCCTTGGCATCACTATAGACGAGCACCTCAAATTTGATAGCCACATACAACAAAACATAAAGAAAACCCACCAAAAGCTAGGTATGCTCTATAAGAACAACTGCTTTCTCTCCAACTCCGCTAGACATTCCTTAGCAACTACCTATCTTCTACCATCTCTACTATATGGAGCCCCTCTCCTTACTAACCTGTCTTCTTCCATCTCCACTAAACTCGAAATCTGCTATAATAAAATCTCTAAATTTGCTACCAAATCTAAAACCTCTTCTCACCATTGTCTTTCCCTACAAACTCTGAACTGGCTAGAACTCCCTAACTACCTAGACTACCTCCAACTAACCACTGCTCACAAATTAATATTCTACCCTGAAAAATGCCCAGCCCTAGCAAACATCCTTCCGCCATACACCCCAAACAGATCTCTTAGATCTGAACACCAAAATTTAATCACCATCCACAAACCCAATCGCCCTGCTGGCCAGCTCCTTCCCTCCTACTCTCTTGGCAGGAAATGGAACTCTCTCCCTTCTTCTTTTAGAACAACATCTAACACTGAAGCCTTCAAAATCCAACTTTTCTCTTACTTACCCTCTAAACATAAGTGCACCTGCTTACATCCTACATAAATTTACATAAATTCCCCTTGAACCCTCTACATCCTTTCTCTTTACTCTACCCTAATACTATCTTCTTTTCTTCTCTCTCGATCACTGCTTGATCAAACTATATTCTACTCTCAGTTTATGTACTTTCTCTCTACTCCTCATATGTAAATATTGTAAATAGCATGTAACCTTACACCTTCTGTTCATACAGTCAAACCTGCTACTTAAGGAAACTACTAAATCTATTGTATCTACCTTCCTGAATGATGTTTTTTGAAGTATACTGCGTGTATTTGCTTTTTTACTAACTGTATTCAATGTAATGTTATTCCAAATGTATATATTTTATTACTATCTTTTACACTATGTAACTTAGATTGTATTTGCTTTGCTTTTGGAGCTTTTCTCCCCGGGCCTCCACTGAAAATGGGTACGTTCTGGCCCAGTGGACTTCCCCGGTATTCAAACTGGAAATAAATTGCTCCACACTGGCCTTGTCAAATTTGGTTCCCCTTTCTCCATCCCTATCTCATGGATGCTCCCTGGATTCTGGACCCACAACCAGACTTACTGACACATGTCAGGGCAGCTCCATCCCTCTCTTTGGACCCTCCAGTTCACAGCCTGGCTACTCCACGTCCGTCATTAGTTAGGCTTCAACATTTCTCACCGGAGGTGGTTCATATTTTGTCTTCCTCTCATAAGCCCTCCACCAGGAAGATTTACTACAGTAAATGGAAGACGTTTTCAATCTGGGCTCATACCCAAAAGATTGACCCTTACACGGCTCCAATTTTGTCTGTATTGGAGTTCTTGTCTATGCTCTTTAATCAGGGTTCAGTGGCCGCAACCATTAAAGTCCAGTTGGCGGCGATTTCTACCTTTCATGTTGCAAACAATAGTCTGATGGCTCATAGACTCTGTAAGGCTTTTCTGAAGGGCACTCTGTTACTTCGTCTTCTGGTGTCAGAACCTGTTATGCCTTAGGATTTAAACTTTGTTCTACAGGCTCTTACTTCATTCCCCTTTGAGCCTGCAGCCACTTGTGATTTAAAATTCTTAACTTGGAAGACTGTCTTTTTAGTAGCCATCACGTCAGCCAGACTCGTTTCAGAGCTTCAAACCTTATCAATCAAACCCCTTTATTTGAATTTTCATAAGGACAGGGTTTCTGTCAGACCCAACCCTTCCTTTCTTCCCAAAGTGGCATCAATCAGTAACCTTAATCAATCTATTGAGTTGCCAGTGTTTTTTCCCCAGTTCTCAAACAAGGCAGAATTTAAATTTCATCAGTTGGATGTACACAGACAATTACGTTTTTATCTGCTCAGAACCAAAGACCTCAGAAAATCTGATCAGTTGTTTGCTTCCTTTTCAGAAAACAGAATTGGGTCTCCTGTCTCCAAAGTCATGCTCTCCAGGTGGATCTTCAGTTGCATTTCTTTCATTTATTCCTCAGGGGGTAAAGATTTACCGTTGCCGGTGAAGGCTAACTCTACTCAGTCCGTATCTACAGCTACAGCCTATCAGGTCAGATTGTCTATGGATGATATTTGTGTTGCCGCTACTTGGGCATCTCTTCACACCTTTGTTACTCATTACAAGTTGGATGTGGTATCTAGGGGTAGGTTTTCCTTTGGTTCCACAGTACGCAGGAGTATTTTCCACTGAACTTCCCAGGATTTAGGTGCTAGGGACGCTGTCCCATGGATAAAAATGTAGGTGAGATTGGACTACATAACATCAAGAAGTTATGTACTCACCATAACATTCGATGTATGTAGTCCATCTCGCCTCACATTCTTACTTACCCCCCTCCTTCCCCCTTCCTGGAGGATTTGGAGGTTAGGTCTGGTTTCAGAGCTCCCTTCATTCTTGGTTTGTTCTTCCTTTCCTTGGGTGGTGTTATGCATGGAGAATGAGTGCTGGTGTTCGCAGCAAACTAGATCTGGGGATATAGAGCAGTGCAGCATGGGATACCATCTTAGCCCAGCCAATAGAAAGACTTCAAGCTATAAAAGTTTTGGCTGAGTCGGAGCCGACATTCGGCTCAGAACCCACGGGTAAGAATGTGAGGTGAGATGAACTACATACATTGAACGTTATGGTGAGTACATCATTTCTTGTTTCCAGCATTTGTATTACTTACAGCCACTAACGTTCATAGGCTGGTACTAGGCTATCAGCCCTAGGGCCTGTACAAGCCTAGCCATAACAATTCCCTGGCTATTTCTTCCCACACTATTTACTTCCCTGGACCTCTGTCTAGCAGGGCGACTGACGTGATCCCTGGGGTGAATTTCCTTTCTCCCATCCAATCATCAAGGTTCCTTTTGAAGAGGGCCAAAGAGGCACTCTGCTTGACATGTATGGGCAATCTATTCCAGAGTCTGGGGAGTCTCTGGGTCAGGAACCTATCCCTCCAGCATGTTTTGTTTATTGTGATGACAAGGTTTAGATCCCTGGAGCATGTGGTTCTGAGGGATTGGAAAGTCGTATCAGTGTGCAGACTGTTAACAAGCCTAGCTAATAAGAGGACATCAGAATCAAACTCTGTACCTTGTATCTTTTAAGGTAAAGACCTTATCCATTAGGCCACCCCACTTTTCTGGCAAGTTTATCTTTTATGCAGTTGCTTTTTGTCACCTGCTTTTGTCCCATTTTACAAGAGTTTTTGTACTAATGAAAACGCTCAAAACTAAACACACCCCAGAACACCCCCAGCACTTACTAACTTAAAACAAACTCACAAAACTGTGTAGATCTTCAGATAATAAATTTTAATACTGATAGACACAATTGTTCCAAATCAACAAATGGATGGTGCAGTGTTAGCATTGTCACCTCACAGCAAGAGGTTCTCCGGTTCGATTCTTGGCTGGAGTGCCCTCTGTGCAGAGTATGCATGTCCTCCCTGCATTTGTGTGGGTTTCCTCTGGCTGCTCCAGTTTCCTCCCATGTTACAAAGACTTGTATCTGGAGCTTTTCTCCCCAGACCACCCCTGAAAATTGGCTTCATTCCAAGTCGGACTTTCCCGGTAAACAAATGTAAAATAAAATAAACTGCACCCACAGGAAGAAAATTAAGGTTATCCATGCTAAGACGCATGTTATAGCCTGTACTTCTACTTACACTAATTGCTGTCTGATGTCTTAACTTTATTCCCCTGCCAGACATGAAAAATAACTTGTATGTTTTCAGAAAACATTAACTTTTGACCTTGAGAAAAAAATGCACTGGTAAACAGAAACAAAGCACCAGATCAACAACGAAGATGCAAAATTTATTGGGCTAATACAAAACTCCAAAAGCAACAGCAAATCCAATACGCAGTGTAACACACTTCAAACGTTTCGTCACTCCTTCATCAGACAATGCATAAAACACACATTTACCCATGAGTCTATTATTTAAATACAATTACTGTTTCAAATCTACCAATCATCAAGCTGAATTAATTAATCATATCTTGTATTAAACCACATAAAAAAGTGCAAAACAGGTTATTAAAAGTAATAATGATACATGTCATATCCTAGTAAAAGAAATATATATATATATATATATATAATACCATGCTTTAATAAATATTAATAAATAAACATAAATAAGATACCTAAAATCCATATAAAATATATTTAAAATATGTTGTAAAACAATACTACACTCTACTGTTACAAAATGGTATTGCACTAACATCATTGCATTCATATATGATTTTTAACAAATGTTATACTATGTTATAATTTAGCTGCTCTAAGTTTTAATACTGGGGCCAGAGACACCATATCATTGATGCCCGGATATTTATTTGATTCCAAAGTTATTTGCCAATACAATTCTCTGTATTCTAGTAGTGTTTCCCACATGCCCCCTCTAGGGTCAATAGGCACAACCTCCACTACAAAAAACTCAAAACTTGATTCTTTACAAACTAATGTATGTTTATACAGAGAATTGTTGGTACAAGATGTTCTGATATCATATAAATGTTCATAAATCCTTTGTTTTATCATCCTTTCACTTTTTCCAACATAAAATGCCTCACATTTTTTACATAAAGCAACATAAACAATCCCTTTTGTGTTGCAATTACAAAGGCATTTAATGTAAGTGTTTTCTCCTGGCTTCTAAGAAACAGCTATTTCCAATTTTTAAATGTGCACAATACCTGCAGGCACCACATTTGAAGACCCCCGCTTTTTTCTTACTTTTGTTGTTCAATCCACTAGCACCACTCTCAATAATACCTTTAATATTATTGCCCTTCCTATAAATAAATTTTATCTCATTTTCAAAAATATGACTAAGTTCTGATACTTTGGCAAAGTTTTTCCATTCCTTTTCAAAAGTTTTCTTTACTATATTCGATTGACCATCATAGGTAGTAATAAGGCCAGATACAAAGCCTTTTTCCTGGGAAATATCCGATGACACTAATGTTTCATCTTTACCCAAAATAGGTTCAAATCTGGTTTTTCTCCCATCCAGTACATCATGCAATATAGTATCAAACAATTCCTTTGGGTAACCTCTTTTTATGAACATACTTCTCAAAATGTCACATTCTGTAGTGAACATCCTATCATCAGAAGTCATCCTGCAAATTCTTACCAATTGCCCTTTCAAAACACTCTTTTTCTGATGAAAAGGGTGAGAACTAGAAAAATGCAGGTATGTATTTGAAAACGTCTCTTTTCTATATACCTTGGAAACAAACTTCTCATCGGTTTTAATAATGTTAACATCCAAATAAACCACTTGCCGTGTATCAAAATTCCTTGTGAATTTAAGAAAATTAGTCGTCCCATTGACGTATTCTACAAAAGAATCAAAGTCCTCCTTAGTACCCTTCCAAAAAAAACACAAGTCGTCCAAAAATCTACAGTACAGGGTCCACATGTCTTTAAACCGTGGGATTAGAATATAATTATTCTCCCAATATGCCATTATAATGTTTGCATACGTGGGTGCACAATGAGCTCCCATGGCCACTCCCCTGATTTGCCTGTAGTATTCACCTTCAAAAAACAAAAAATTATTTTTCAGAACCACTTCCATAAGGACTAAAATAGTTCTAAAATCATTTGAGAAATATTCTTGAAAGGTATCAACATTTCCTCAAACCACGTTAATCCCACTTCATGGGGAATACTTGTGAATAAATCAATCGTGTCAAGAGTACCAAACCCAGAAGTGTCTTTGTGTAGGAAATTCTTAATTTTTCTTAGAAAATCCCATGAATCTTTTAAAATATTTTGGTTGTCATTAACCAGCTGTTTAATTTTGACATCAATATACTTTGCTAGGGGTGCCGTTATGGAACCTTCTGAAGAAACCACAACTCTTAATGGTGGGTCATTGATATCCTTATGTACTTTCGGAATCCCAAAAATTGAAGGTATTTTTGGTTTTGGGACATTCAAAAAATTAAAAGTTTTTAAATCAACAGATCCTTCTAGTAGTAAATCTTGTAGTACACCTCTTATTCTATGGTACGCTATATGTATTTCATTTAAAGAAGTCCTACTATATTTGTCTGTGTCATTGAGAATGCTAGACATCTTCCCATCATATACAATACGGTCCATGAAAACAACACCCCCACCTTTGTCAGGTTTCATAACTCTAATGTACTTGTCTTTCCCTAAATTCCCAAGAATTTCTTCTTCACCTTGTGTAAGATTAGGACAAACATAATGTTTATTCAAGGATTTCCTTAATTCATGTTCAATATTCAACTCAAAATTTTTTAACTGAGGATGTAGTGGGGGGTTAAAAGTACTCTTACGTCTAAGTACATCCCCTGTTCCCATATTACACTTGTCCTTGAAGAATAATTCTAAATTTTTCTTTCGGATAAATAATTTAATATCAACCAAAAGCTTAAACATATTTGTCCTTCGTTGTGGTATAAAACCAAAACCTTTTGAAAAAAGGTCAAAATGGGCCCTTGTGAGTGTAGTATTGGAATAATTAAATATATTAAAATCATTACAAGTCCATATCTTTCCATTATTTATAATATCTAATATTGGTTCCACTGTTCCTGCCTCCAGGCTGGGTGTCCCCCCCTCCCTTTGTAGTTTTTTGAGTTGTAATTCACAGGTTCCTTTTGCATTAACCTTTCTGATCTACGTAAAGGGGGAAACTCATCAAGGTCAATAACTTCATCCACTTGTGAGGAATTGATTTGCCCAGCAGGACCATTTGGGACATTGTATGAATTAAAATTCACCTTTCTACCCCAAAATTTTGGTTTAGGGTATTGTATCATAGTTTTGTACTCATGTATATCCCTGTCTATTTTATTAACTTTTCTATGTTGCACTTCAATACACTGTGATTCAATGTCCTTTAATAACTTCTTATATCTATCTTTTTGTTCAGTAACTGTGAACATAAGGTCATTGATAACAGCCCTATTAACATCTTCTACTATGTTAGACAGCTTTCCCATTTCACATTCATTATTTAAAATTATAGCCTGCATTATTGCAAAGCCACAGTTATCAAAAGCTTTAATCAAATTCTTATGAAAATCCGTTCCCTCATACACATTATGGATATTTGCTTACCCTTAAACCTTTAGGCACAATTTCAGTTTTAAACAATGCACTGGCTATATTTAAATAAAACTAAATTATACACTGTTCTACTAAATGGCATTACTGTTTTTTTTCTGGTAAGTAAATCATTTCTCTCTTATTCACTTCCAGTAATTCAAACTTTATTTTTAATTAACTGTTTGCCCTTTTACCTCTCTTTTTATTGCCTTTACCTTTAGTCAACGTGTTTCCATAGAAACATAAGATCAAAATGTAAAACTGCCCTCTGCTCCAGATTTTTTATCTGGCACTAATCCAGACATTCACCTATGTACATGTAAAAGAAGACATTTAAATTCTAGATATATTTATAATCACTGCATTTTACATCCCATTCATCACCCAAAAGCTGAAGACTAAAACCAACTGATTTAAACAAGTGTTTATCTGGTCTTTCTTCATTTTACATTGTAATGCCTACATTTCTAGAGAGAAGAAAAATAAAACACCTGTTTACTTTAGTATTTTTATCACATGCAATTATTAAAAAATACCTTACTGTAGGACATGCAATTTATATTGTAAAATGTTTTATACGATTAAAAAAAATTTTACTTACTGATCACTTTTGCTCCTCCTCCTTTCTTGTTTTCCTTTTAGAGTCTTTCCAAATATTAATGACATGAAATGGGCATATGCCTGTCAGTCCTCCAAGTTTACCAAAGTCAACAAAACTCCAATCTTTCTCAGCCACTTTCTCTTTATTTGACAAATATGATTGATGCTTTATAGTCTTACATTTACTTACTAATTTCAATATTGCTGGTCTTCTTTCTGTTTATCTCCATCTCCTAGCTCCAGACACCAGTTTAAAGCTAAGGTATTCCAGATTCTTCTAGTCACCTCCTGTGATTTTTGTTTGTCTGTCAAGCATTTTCCTTTGGAAAAAAAGGAAAATGTTTCACTAGCTAAGTCTTTGTATGAACTTTACCATCAGAGGAATGAGAAGCAGAGTCCCCTTCTGTTTGCTGGCACACCCTCTTATTGGAGAAACTTTTGTATCCCCCTTTAACCTGTTCTGCATCAAAAATGGGTTTGATCCTCCAGAAAAAAATATTATGTAGACAGCTGGATACAGCAGTTTGAATCTCTAACTGCCTGTTGACATCCTCTGAGTGTTGGGATAGATTTGCTTCTCATCTGCCTGGTGTACACCGAATAATCATTTTCCACACACTGTGCTGCCACGGCTTTGTAAGGATCAACTCTTTATGCTAGTAAGATTGCATCTTTACTAATACAGGTCTTGACTGCTTTCTCATGGCAAGTTTTGGAACAACCACGCAATGTGCCCTAAATCCTGTTGTGGAATAGCAGTCCAGTTATGTATTTGTGCTTTGATAGCATTAATACAGTCTTTTCTTTCCAGTTTCTCTGGTACAGCAGAACATCTCAGTTTTTCTCTGTCCTTTATCTACCATTTTTGAAACCGCTCTTCCTGAGCAGACTCATACGCAATCAGCCTTTTCTTCATTTTTGATCTCTGATTTTTGTAGTTTTATCAATTCCTCTTAAAGCTTCTTCCATTTTCACATCCTTTTGTTACTTGAGTTGATATTTTCCTTCAGTGTTTCATTTATTTTAATCAACTCTGCCACATTTGATTTATTTTTTCCTCTAAATTACTGGAAGTCATCTGTTGTACCAAAGCTGGAGTTTGAACTACTTTTTGGTGAACAGCTGCAGGATTCTTCCCAGACACTGTTTTCTCTTTACCCTTGTTTTTGGTTGATTTTCTTTCAGGTTCTCTAAATTTCTTCTTTGCTGGCATCTAGGCAGTAGACTTACTAGCCAGTAACTGAATTTTGCTCACATTAACAGTATCACTGAGAGCTGAAGCCAAGACATTGTTTGGTGTGCAGGCATCTTGAAAGTCATTTAAAAGTATTTTTTGACTCCTGTACATAGGAGTGTGTTCCTAGGGTGCCTGCTGGACACCTCAGTATGAAGGGCTTTGCTTCCAAATGAAAAAACACATCTATTCCAGTGGTTGTCCATTCAAGCTTAGAAATGAAGCACTGTGAGCACCCTGAAGTTTAGTTAGCTTAGACCGTCAGATAGTGGAGAGGGTCCTACTGTTCAGGTCAAAACAACTAGAAAAAATATGAAAGAATAGCCTTTTGAGGTATTTGAGCTAAGCTGAAACATCAAGCAGTACTACTAAACTAAACTCCAAACATTAATAATAAATAGTAAGACATCTTGTTGCTATCAAAATCTCTTCAGTTTTGCAAATAAAAACCGCTTCATGTTCTTTGTACCAAAACAACAAATCTTGTTGGGATTAAAAATAACTTCACTTCTTAGTAGCAACAAATCTTTATTGGGTGAAACATATTTATAAATCAGCAGATAAGCGCTGTGCTTATGTAAAGAAACTAGAAATAAATCTCACAAGGTACTGAACTTTGCCTGGATAGCACTGGATACAAGTAAAACACTTCTGGAACACAAGCTGGGGCTCCAAGCTTTGCTAAGGTCTAGGAGAGTGAGTAACCCATATAAATTAGGCTACAGCAGCAGTGATCATTCAGACATCTTGTGTTAAGTTGACTTGCACAGTAGTATTCTCCTCCCATCATAGCCCTATGATGGTACTACCTTAGTCCTACTTCCTATAAAGGACCTGCTGAAAAAAACATGCTAAAATAGGTTCTGAGAATATTTCTTCAAATGCTAAGATTTATGTCCTCTCTGTTCTTTTTTTTGGGGAATCTTCCATTTTGCAATTTATTTATGTAGTATAGCATATACATTTTTGATCAATAACCATGTAACTCCAATAATGCTCTCATTCACATCCTAATGCCTTGAGCATGCCATTTCCCACTGCATACGGATTATTTCTGTAATCCAACAATTCCCCTAGCTTTTATATGCCCTTAAATTGCCAGTTTTTGATATATTGTTTGGCTTCCTGAATACAGTTTCTGTACCCGTTTGTCCCATTAGGCTTTGGACTAAGAATGTGTGGCTTTCTCACTCATGTGTTGACTTATGTGATGCCCCTGCACTGGCCCAGTAATCAAGGAGCCTCAATCCTCAACACAGACAACAGCAAGGGATGCACACATTGGGAAGGATGACAAGTGTACACACACAGTAAGGCACAATTTCCCTTAAGAGTACACAGAGATCACAGTCAGTCTGGGGCTGGTTTCTCCCTCTTTCTGCAGATCCGCAGTAAGCTGGCACAGCTATAGGGTTAAGATCTCAGCCGAGTGGCCAAGCTAAGACCTCTAGAACCATCTCTGTCCAGCCAGTGCTTTGTGTCCCTGCCCAAGTAGCTGACACACACACTTTGAGAATTGATTTATATACAAACGCGCGCACACACACACACACACACACACACACACACACACACACACACACACACACACACACACACCTGGGAAAGGCTGGCACAGGTTTACTAGCTATGCCCCCTTCTGCACAGATTATAAAGTAGTATCAGCTGCCACCAGCCACCCTTACTTATCCGCTACTATAAGGCCCTTACAAAGGGTGTCTGATCCTACTGTGTAATGTTACTATTAATCCAAATGGTAGTCTGACCAAGCGCCATGCTGCTAGTTTGCAAGTTAACTCTGTATGCTCCAACTTCTACTATTAAAACATACATTTGCACAGGTATATAGTTTATTCACATTTCTGTTCCTTTCCAGTAGGTTACACTGTGGACACCTCCTTGAAGCTCAGTACTGTACAAACACTTCTGCACCAGTAGTTTAATATACACATAACATATAGTTCTCTTGCATTTGTAAGACAGATATATGAATTATATTAATATTCACAAATGACATATGATTGTTTACAAAATTCCAGATAGCTGGGCTGGCAGTGTCACAACTTCAGTGTCACCCCCATTCTAAGCATTTTGTACTCCTTTTGCACAACCTTTCCGTTTGACTTTTGTATCTCTAAGGCTTTAAGTTAACCTTCCTGTTGAAATTGTCTCAATATTGCATTTAATTGGGTTTGTTCTGCCAAGTTGTTCTGAAAACATTTTTTAAGAAACTCCCTTAACTTTTATTTCTGTACCTTAGATTGTAACAGTAAATGAACTGCATATGGTAAACTTGTTTCTCTTTAAAATTATCTTTGTATCCAGCCAGACTGTAAAATAAATAAATAAATAAATAAAATACCATCTACCTTCACTGCAGGCATATAGGTAAAGTATCTTTCTTGAAAAGAGCTGTCAAGTCAGCTGACTACAGAGGTGTGCACTTTCTTTACATGATTTCAGAATGGATATATAGTAGATTTTCTAGCCGTCTCTTAGCAGTATTTCTGATCCTGTTGTTTAGAGTTTACTTTTTTCTTCGGTCTCAAATGGGCCTTGCCATTTAGCTATGCTTTCTTTGCAGGGGAACAAATCTAATACCTGATCTCGAGCTCTGAATTTCCTGATTCTTGCTTTTTGGTCCTACAAGCTTGCGCAGCTTGGACTCTTTCATTATGGAAAATTATCTTGTGAATTGGTATAGTGTTCTGTAACACTTTTAAGTGTTTTCCTCTTCTTAAATTTCTTTGACAGTATTTACTAGTCTACATAGTTTCACAGGTATTTACTAGGCTAATGACCATGAGGGCCTTTTTAAGCCAGGCCATGTGTCCCAAATCTCTGAAGTTTTGGTACCCTTGATAAGTATAAGCAGGGGGCTGGGAGGTGAACCATTTACAGGCTGCCTGTGCCCATTAGAGATATAGGTGCTATACCAGGTATGAATTTCTTTTCCCCCTCCAGTTGTCCAAGTTGCAGTTGAACTGGGTTAGGGAGGAACTCTGCATCACACAGATGGGGAGGGGTCTGTTCCAGAGAAGGGGTAGTCTCTGGGGTACATGCCTGTCTCTCCAGCAGATCCTATTTATATCACAGGCAAGATTCAAGTCCTTAGAGTGTGTGATTCTGTTGCTGTTTGTTTTGCAGATAATACAAGAGGTCCATGAGAGTGGGGTCCAACAATGCCTTGTATGCCAGGCGTAAGTCTCCCTCAACAGCCTGTAGGAGACCATGGATAGATACATGGATATGGCCTTGAGAAGATCTGCTTAGGACACTTTAGTTGCACCCTGTATCCTTTTATTGAGGAACCTCTGTAGATGTTCCAGTTGTTGGATGTGCCTGGTTAGGTACATACCAAAGAGGGTACTGTACTCAATGATAGGTCTTATGGATGACAAATATATTGGAACAGTGACTTCATTGTAGCTAGATGCCCTACCCCTGTTTATAAGTTGCACAATATAGAATTATTTCTTCTCTACTGTAGATATGTAATGGTCAAAGGCTAATTGTACTGTACGAGTGTTCCCATGTCCCTGACTAATGGGTCAGCTCTTAGGGGTGGGTTGCCAATATGATGGTTACCAGGGGTAGATAAATTGCCAAAGGATACTAGTATGCATTTCTTGGCATTTAGTTTTAGTCTATTGCTATAACACAAGTTATTTGTCCATTTCAGCCCTTCCTGGAGTACATTTGTGTGTGTGGGGGGGGGGGGGTGTATATTCAGTGACAGCTCCTAATTTGCAATCCTTTGCAAATTTAGTCATCTAGAGGACATTGACATTGGCCTTGACTTCAGAGAAGTAAATGCCAAAAAGGATCAGTCCCAGGACCAGTCCCTGGGGGAATCAACTTTTGACTGGCATCTTTGTAGAGGAGGACTCCCCAGTTCTAACTTCCTGGATCCTGTCTGTGAGCCAGCTGGCTATCCACCAGGTAATATAAGGGTTTGTACCTAACCTCTTGAGTTTGTCAACAATACCCAAGTGGAATACTGTGTCAAATGTATTGGCCAGGTCAAGGTAGGCAGTGTGAACCATTTTAACCTCATCCATTGCTTTGGTGACCTTTTCAAAGAAGTCCACTAGATTGAGAAGGCATGACCTGCCCTTGACGAAACCAAATTGGTTTGGATCCAGTGTCTGGAGGTTTTCTATGTTATTATTGATCATTTCCATGATAATTCTTTCCATGACTTTGCATATGAGACTTGTGAGACTTGTGGATCTGTAGTTGGCCTGCCTTTTAGTAGAGGGATGACTGTTGCGTGAAGCTTGTTTAGAGGCTACAGTTAAACAGCAATTCCAGACAGCCTGATAGGTCATGTTTCTTACTATTTAGAAGGCATCTTGAGATATTGTGTGAGCCCATCGATGCAGTGTTCATGGCCTTAGAGAGAGCATTATGGGACCTGTTCCCTATTGATAGCAGAGGGAGTTGTATTTGATAGTATTTCCTGAGGGAAGGTTGAGAGGGAGAGTGGGGTACAATTGGAGCTGAATTTGTCAGCCAGTAGGTTTGCTATGACTTCTGGCTGCATATAAGTGTATCCATGTACAATGATCTGCACACAGTTGTGTATTGCCTTTGAGGTTGTAGACATAGCTAAAAATACCTTGTGGTTGTCTTTGGCCTGGGAGGCCAATTTTATCTCAAATTTGGCTTTGTTAGACCTTAGTTGTCCTCTGAGTTGTTTGCTTAGTTTGAGAGTGCTTCTGTCCTGCCGAGTGCTGCACTTCTAATTTTTGCTATGATTTCCTTCCTTCTGTTATATAGCCTATTAAAGTTGTGATTCCACCAGGGTGGCTTGTGTTTTGGTACAGTTCTGTACGTCTTCCTGTTGGGTACAGCTGCCTCAATGCAGCTATTAACGTGTTTATATATGGTTTCTGTGAGCAGTTATGCATAAGCAAGTATTCTCAGGGTTTATGGGGCTTGACATTTTGCCAGGTTATCACATAAGTAGGAAGTTGGCCTTAGGAGTAGTTCCTGAATATTCCAGGGTTAGCTGGGGTTCCAATTTTTATTTTCACTTCTAAGGACCGCATTTTGTGGTATAACCTTACCAGAGAAAACATTACACTAGGGGTTGTGCAGCACTCTCCCATATTAGTGATGACTAGATTCAGTATGTTTGCACCCCTGGTAGGTGTATTGACAATCTGGGGTTTGTGTTTACAAAATCCAGGAATCTCTGTGTCTATATGTTTGGTGTCTTATATGGTTTCCATGTAATAGTGGGGTAGTTCAAGTAGCCTGTGAAAATGGTATTGGTTACATGGTGAGTTTTATTTTTTTATTTTATTTTTTTTAAAGACTCCTAGCATTGAGCAGTAACAGCTTTAGATTTTCTTGGTTTTGATTTGCTATTTCGGAAGCATTTCCACTTTGGCATTGCTTAAAAAAGGCACTATGGGGAGTGCAATTATTTAGCTAATATTTGAAAGCGTAGAGGGGAGGAGTGCAGACCATCGCTGTCAAAGCAGTGTGGTCTGTTGGCAGTCTCATTCCATGCTGACAAATATTGCACACCCTTATCAGGACATCAGAAAGTAAGCCGACTATTAAAGTCGGTCATCTTCTTTTCATATTGTAGCATCATCCTTGGAGAAGATAGAATGCTGTTCAGTGCTTAGGCTCATACCACCCTGGGCCATGCATTCTGAGACCTCCATGGTGTATCTATTCATATAATCTAGGGAGATACATCATCGTGGGTCATTTACACCCATATAAACTGTGGTACTTGTGGTCCAGTGACCGGAGTGTATGCATAATGTGGTGGATCCTGGCCCCTGATAAGCAATTGACCATGACTTTCTCCTTATTCAGCCTGACGAGAAGGTCATTAGTGTGTCTCTCAACAGAGTCTCCAGTGATAAGAAATTTGGATTTTGTGGTGGCTTGCCTTATGGGCTTAGAAGTGAAGGCTCCATAAGATGTGGATGTATTGATGTGTGTGTTATTGTAAAAGAGTGCATTTAGGAGTGCATTTAGGGCTACTGAGGGCATTTGTTATGTATACTTCATCTAGGAGGCCTTTGTGGTCCTTTGTGGTTTTAGGAAGATTACACTTGCCCCTCTGCATATGTGGGTCTCTCTATCTGCTTTGTACCGTGTATGATGGGTGCAGTGGGTACTACCGACAACCTGGTTGACATTGAGTGGTTTTATGAGAGAGCTTTGCCACCAGTGACATTGTGTAATACATCTCTCACATATTTGAGAATTAGATGTTAGTAAATGTGAGACTATTTCTACATTGCCTCAGGGTGCCCATATCTGCCAAGATGGTAATGGAGATAGTGGGAAAGTTCATGTCTGTGGCAAGAGGCCCTTTCTTACTGATTAGCTGGTTGTAGTGAGAATATAAAGTAATGTCAGGAATATCTGGTTTGAAACTCTGGGTGCAGTGCCTGTCACTGCAAACTATTTGCCTTGTGTGCATATGTGTTGGTGAAATTTCAAGGGTGTTTTTATGGGAAAAATGTCATCCCATGGTGCCAGTGTCTATACAGGACACTACCAAACACTTGAGGGGGAAACTACTAAAGTAGACTCTAATGATTTATAGATGCAGTATTTGGGGGGGAGATATTTTAAAGTTAGGTTAGACAACAGCTAATCAAGCAGTATTTACTGGAAAGAAAGAATTAGCTTTGTCAAGAATGATGAATAGTGGGGATTCACCTAATTGGCTACTACCTGGTTCTGCTACTAGTGCTAGTCTCACCATAGCTTTACACTGTTGGAATGCATTGCCTGTTTGCTTCTTCTATCACTAGAAGTGAAACAGTAACACTAGTCCCAAGATGAGAAGCAGGCCACAAGCTCTGTGGTGATTAGCAGTCTTGTCCTAGATGATGCAGGAGTCTGTAAGGTTTCGTAGTAGATTCCTTGAATAGCAACCAGACCAGTCTGGAAGGTTCCTCACCGACACTTGCTGCTCAATCAGAGATGGTCAAGAATGATGGTCAAAAATGAACACCCTCTGCTCCTTCTCTCAACAGGGCAAAATGTAAGCTGGCATCTATGAAGCAGTTATCAGACTTTCTGGTGGTCATCAGTCTGCAGGAAATATTGCTTCTGTGCTCCTTTTCTCCCACCAGGAGCAAAACAGAAGCATTAATCCCAAAATGACTACCAAGAATCTTCTCTTATTTGAGTCTTCTGTCTTAAACTGACAGAATTTTGCATATTTATTTTCCTCTGTTTTAACTGTAATAGTGTAGTCTTTTTCCCATTGATAAATTTTCCTTCTCATCTCTTTCCTGCTGCTTAGAATTCTCTGTTTAGGATCATAGGAAAATACTAGGCTACTGACCCTAAATGGCCCTTTCAAGCCTTTAAATGATTTCGAGAAATACTGGAAATGTATTGGTCCCATAAGTTGTGTGTGTGGCTATATATGACCAATCGAGCAAAGGTTCCAGATGGGGATAAATTAGTGATTTCCCCATCGGTTGATCCAAGTTTTACTTGAATAAGTGCAGGGATGAAGTTTGATTCACATGGACAGGGAAACCTATTCCAGAGAAGGGGCAGACTCTTGAGATGCTTACCTGTTCCTCTAGCGTGTCTTGTTTTTATGTTGCAGGCTAGATTCAGGTCCCTGGACTGGATGTTTCTGGTGCTATTTGTTTTGTGGATGAATAACTGGTCCATTAAGGCTGGATCAATGGATGCTTTGTAGACCACACAGAGGTAGCCTCTCAGCAGCCTTTACAAGATTGAGTTTAAGGACAGTGTTTTGAGGTGGTCCTTGTAGGACTCAGTTTCCATACAATGAATTCTTTTGTGAGGAACCTCTGTGGTCGTCCTAGTCATTGCATATGATTGGTTAGGTAAGTGCCCAACAGTGCAGTGTACTCAATGACTGGTCTTATGAGGGCAGAGTACAACAGAACAATGATGTCTTTGGACCAGGATACCATACCCTTGCTTATAAGTTGTGGAGCAGAGTGATTTTGCTACTACTGCAGTCACATGATGGTCAAAGGCCAAGTCACTGTCTACATGTATTCCCAAATCCGTTACTACCAAGTCTCCTCTTAGGAGTGTATTATCGATGTAGTAATCTGCAGGGGTGGCCATCTCACTGAAGGGTACTATTATGAACTTAGCACTGAATTTGACAGTGAGTCCAGCACCAGTGGCAGACCTTGGAGGATAGTAGTGTCTTGGAGAGCGTCGTTGACTGCACCTAATTTGCAGTCATCTGCAAATTGGTCAGCCAGAGGCCTTTGACATTAGCCTTGACTTAAGATATGCAAATACCAAACAGTTGCAGTCCCAGCACCAAGCTGTGAAGGACTCTGCTAGTGACTGGCCATTTTGTGGAGTTAGACTCCCCTTTCTTAATTTTTTGGGTTGTAGCTGTTGCCAGCTGACTACTCAGTGGGTGAAGTAGAAGTTTATAACTAATTCATTGAGCTTGTCTAAAATTCCAGAGTAGGGAATTGTGTCAAATGCTTTGGCCAGGTTGAGAGAAGCAGATGGCATCTTTTTGCCCTAATCCATTGCTTTGTTGACCTTGAAGTCTGCCAGGTTGAGTAAGCATGTCCTTCCCTTGATGAAACCAAACTGAGTTGGATCAAGTGCTTGAACGTTTCCTATGTCATCATATATCATTTTCATGATCATTTTTTCCATGGCCTTGCATGTGAGAATTATCCAGTTTATGGTTCTGTAGTTTCCCATGGCTGTGGATGACCCACCCTTGGGTAGTGAAATAACAGTTGCTGTCCTTCACTCACTTTGCTCAAAGCTTGCTTAAAGGCTATGATTGAATAGTGCTTCTGGAGGCTATGAAAAGACATGTTTCATGCTATTAAGTTGGGGTTACTACTTTAAATTGGAAGTTAAGAATTATGTGCAGGTTCTGTATTTCAGTACTTGCTAATGTCATTCTCTTGAAATAGATCAGGTCTGTGGTTGAACACTTTGGAGCTATAAGATCAGAAGGTTGTGGAATCTATTCCACACCAGGTGCTTACTTGATAGTGAAACTGCAGTTCAGCATTGGGGGGGGTGCTTTCACTCCTGAGTGTGTAATCCGTTAAACTGAGGTCTTATTTCCCTGAGTTGGTAGTAGTATAGGTGGACATAAGATCACACAGCACTTATGAAAAATGAGTAGTTTCACTCATTTTATACCATAAAAACATTGTCAGTTATTTACACTCTCATTTGTACATTCATGCTTTATCTCATTTATTAAGCTCACATTTCTCTACTTTATCATATTTCCCATGTAATAATGTATTAGTATTTATACATTTTATATTTATACAGTTAAATCATTCCCATCTGTATTATTTTTAAATGTTCCCAAAATGTTATTCTTTTTGAAATCCAAAAACTGATTTTGTATTCCTTCAATACATTCAATGTAGTTGCTTTCCTCCATCACTTATTTTTATAATCTGTTTCTGTTTTAACTTGTGTAATAAAATTATCCAGAAAAAATACTGTGCTTCATAACAATTTTCAGAGCTTTTCTTTTTGTGTTTTTTTTCCAATCTTTTTTTAATTCCTTCCATGGATACACCTGAAAAAATCTAAAGTCATATTATGCCATTATTTTCTTTTCCCATCAGCCTCCCTTATTTTTAACTCCCATAACTTCATTTTGTTCTCATATACGTTTTCTTCTACCCTGACCTGTTTTCTTTCCTCTTGTTTGTTTTTTCTTCTCAAACTTTTAAATTTTTCATATTACATCTGCCTGTCATTTCTTTTTGTCTTTATTTTACACATCTTGTTACCCAAAATAAATGCATAGATGCCAAATGTACCACTGGATTTTTTGTTTAAATTTAAACCACCTTCATTTTTAACTTTATAATAAATTATCCCTTTTCTGACTGGGTTCAGCTTTGAGTCCCGAAATGAAAGGAAAATATCTAATAACTCTTTCCACTGACTGGAACGTGTGTGTGTGTGTGTGTGTGTGTGTGTGTGTGTGTATGTATTATATATATATATATATATTCATATACTCTTAATATGATTTTTCTACTATCTTTTTCTGAAATGATGAATAAAAACATTTCTACCAAGCTATTTTTTATGTTATAAATCTTTCTCCATTGACATATTACACATTTATACTTGCCAAATGTCACTCCCAGAAATCTTTATTTTATTGTGAAATATAGTCCATTTATTTTAACTCACCAAATCCCTTATATTTAATTTTAACTGCAGACCATTTTTCAAACAGCTTTTCAATCCTTATTACAACCACACTTATCCATCTTCTTTTTTTGTTATTAGAACTAACTCATCTGCATATGGCATACGTATTGGTGATTTATAACATTTCTTTCCCTCTCGCACCTTGCGTCCCTCTTTTCCTACATGTGTGTACTGCTGAATTCATTACTAATACAAATTAGCACATACCCATTGGGCATTCCTGTTTTACTCCCTCCGTAATATTTGCTTTTTCCCCCCATCCATTTATCATAACTTGTACCCATGAATTTTCATAAAATTTCTTTATTACATGTTTCTAAAATCTTCCACATGGCTTCATGGCTTACTTTATCAAAGGCTTTAGCTGTGCCACATGTTATCAGTCCTACTTTTTATTTTCTGTCAGCATCCTCTCTAGTACTACTTTCACTATAACATTTATTCTGAAGTAGGAACTTCATTTGTCAGCAACCTTTGGGATACGGATCCGAGCCGGCAACTTCAATCACAGCATAGATCCGAGCTCCTAGCTCCTCCCTTTACCCATAATCCCCTACCAACCCTGACTGACCTCAGATCTAGTTTGCCGCTCTTCAAGCAACAGCTAGATTCCAGAGCTCTTGGCCATTATTGTGAGAAAAGAAACTTTTAAATTTTTTCTTGTACTCTTTTTGAGCGAGTGTTTGTGTGTGTGTTTAGGTGTTCCCTAGACCTAATTTTACTCTTTTTAGCTTGAATTAGCTTAATTTTTTATCTTTTATTTCTACTCCCTGCCCTTGCTGGTCGCAGTGTGTGTGTGTGTGTGTGTGTGTGTGTGTGTAGTTTGTAGGGGCCTAGCGGGTGTGTTTTCTTTTAGTTATGTCGGAGGCCCCTAAAGCCATTTTTTCGAAATGCACCGAGTGTGGTCACAAGCTTTCACCGGCTGATGGGCACACTCGGTGCGTTAGGTGCCATGGGGTTGAACACCTCTCTTCGGGTTGCACGATTTGCACTGCGTTCAACCCCAGGGCACTTGAGGATCGGAGGTCGAAGCTGGTTCTGGCGGGCCTTTTGGCCTCCGGTACTTCTATGACCGCTACCCAGTCCTTGGTAGCGGCCACTCCTGCCCCCCTCCCTCCGACCGGGACTCAACCTCCCACTGTGGCTTCAGAGGTGAGGGAGGCCCGGGAGGCCAGGAAAGAGAAGCGGAGGGAGAAGCACCTTAAGTGGCAGGCCGAAGACTCCTCGGCCCCGCCTGCCAAGCGGGCTTCTCCCTCCAGGGTTTCTGGTTGACCTCCTCCTCGGATCCGATCCCCTTGCTTCTCACCAGGACCCGAGGAGGAGGTGACCCAGTCCCTGTCGAGGTCATCGAGGCGGCACTCCAGGCCTGCCTCGGTGGCCTCCTCGAGGTCCACCTTCAGTATGTCAGATGTGGACATGGACCGGATGATGAGGAGGTTCATCCAGGCCCAGATGCAGATGGGAGTGCTCTTGCTCCTCCCCCCCCCCCCATCCGGGGGGAACTCAACCCACTTTTTTGCTCCTATCGCTCCTTCTCCGACCCGCCTTCCGGGTTCGGAGCCGAGCCGCGTTGGATCCGGGGGTGGGTCAGAGCGGACAGTGCTAGGCACTTCGGCTCCGACGATTCCCTCGAGTTTGTCGGATCCGACCTCTCGGAGCCGTAGGCCGAGCTTCAGATCTGAGGGACTCTGTGTGCTTTCGGCCTCATCCCAATTGGAGCGCGCGGGTCCTTCGGATCTGATAGTCTCGGCTCCGGGTCCGATCCCCGCCTCGGACCCGAGTGAGAGTCGGATCTCGGATCTGTCAGAGAGCGGCTCCCCCTCTGCTTTCGTGGAGATGGAGAGGGTACTGTTGAGTACGTCCAGGCCCCCGGTCCTGGCTTCGGCTCCCCCCTGCACTCCCTCTCAGCTGGTCCTGGCTCCCCTCACCTAGCCTTCGGGGCAGCCTGCTTCAACGCCTCTAGGTGTTCCATTGGAACAGGATATTGCTGGTGAGGACTCCTCGGACAGCCCCCCCCCCAGGAGGTTCTTTGCAAGTCGAAGTGCAAGAGGAGGCACGTGGACTCCCCTGAGTCCCTCACTGAAGATACGGACTTGGATGAAGGGGAAGGCTCCCCAAGGTCACCCCCCCAAGGATGTCTCCTTTGGAGACATCATGGAAATGCTCAGAATCAGGGGGGGTGGTCTGCCCCCAAGGCTTCCTCCGACGAGTCCGTATTCCTAGAGGCGTTCGAGGCAGGGCCATCTACCTCTTGGTTGTCCCCTCCCCCCGACCCCTTGGTGGATCTTATAGCCACTAGGGCTTGGAGGGAGCCGGACACTGTAGAGCCTGTTCCCAAGCGCCCGGACAAAATCTTGAGCCCCCCCATCAGAGAGAACCCACTGGAGCAGAGGTCCCCCTGTGGATGCCATGTTGGTGGCGGCAACCACCAAGAGAGAGTTGGCACAGAAGAGCCCCATGGTTCACCCGCTGAGCAAGGAGTCTCGCGCGATAGACCACCTTGGGAAGCGGGCCTTCAGTTCAGCGACCTTCTCCTTGAGGGCCCTGAACTATATGGCACACGTCATTCGGATGCAGCGGGATCTAATCAAAGAATACGCTGCTTACCCCCCAGGGTCCATGTCGGAAGGGGACAAGCAACTGTACTCCTCCCGAATGTCTTCCCTACATTCTGTTTCCAACACCTCTATGTGGCTTTTGTCTCACGCCACTGAGGGAGCCGCTAGAGCAGGCGGAGTCGGGCTGGTCATGAGGAGGCAAGCCTGGCTCCGACATTGTGACTTCTCGGAACCCTTTAAGGCGTCATTTGCGAATGCCACTTTTGATGGTTCTGCATTGTTTGGCAAAACCGTTCACGACACCCTTGTCCAGAGCGAGAAAGACTGGAAGACGTCTGCCGTTGGAGTCCGCTTCTCTGCTCCCCAGAGGTCCTTTGCCAAGAACCAAAAGGGTCAGAAGAAGATGTGGTTCCGGAAATCGCATCAATCCCAGTCTGCTCCGGACAACCAGTCCTCTCGTGGCAGAGGAGGACAGGGAGGACGCCGCCCTAGAGGCAGAGGGGGTCCCAGGAATTTTGGGTCCAGAGAACCCTTCTCTGAGAGGCCCACCGCAGAACCCCTGAGGGGTTACCCGGCTGCTCCACTCTGGAGGCAGTCGGGGGACGTTTTTCGAGGCACCTAGCAATGTGGGAGTCCATAACAACGGATCGCTGGGTGCTTCGTGTTATATCCAGAGGCTACCAAATTCCCTTTCTTGTAACCCCCAGAATCAGAAGCCTCCCCGATGTACCACCCAATCAGAGGGAGGCGGCTGCTGCAGAAATTCAGCATCTCTTACAAACAAGAGCCATCCAACCCGTCCCCCCAGATCAGCTCGGATCAGGGTTTTACTCCAGGTTCTTTCTGGTGCCAAAAAAGACGGGGGACGCGAGGCCCATCCTAGACCTCTCTCTCTTGAACCTGGCAGTACCAAAAGTAAAGTTCCGGATGGTCACACTGCAATCTATTCTCCCACTACTGCGGGAGAATGACTGGATGTGCTCAATAGACCTCAAGGATGCGTACTATCATATTCTCGTAGACAGACGCTCCAGGAGGTTTCTCTGCTTCCGGCTGGGAGCCAGCCATTTCCAGTTCAGGGCCCTTCCCTTCAGTCTCACCTCAGCCCCCAGGGTGTTCACCAAGGTCTTGGCAGCGATAGTGGCCCACCTGAGACTCCAGGGAATTCAGGTCTTTCCATACCTGGACGACTGACTCCTTACCGCCCCAACAAGGCATCTTCTTTGCTCATGCAGGGATTATTTCCTCAACCTGGCTCCACTCTTAGGGTTGACCATCAACATGGCCAAATCCTCCCTGGCTCCTACACAAGTATTGGATTTCATAGGGGCGAGGTTGGACTCCAGACTGATGCTTGCTTTCTTGACTCCAGATCGGCTTCAGAACCTGAGGTTGCACGTGCAGGCCATCCTTCAGCGGAATTGGTCCTGAGGGCGCTAGGGTCCATGGCGGCAGCAATTCCGCTGCTACCATTGGCCTGGCTGAATGAGGGTCATACAGTGGACCCTCCAGGTACAGTGGTCCCTATCTCGCAATCCCCTGTCTCATCCCATTCCCCTAAGCAGGGTTTGCAAAAGGTCACTCGTGTGGTGGCTCCAGTCTTCCAATCTCCACACGGGACGCCCCTTCTCGCTGCCTCCGCCAGTCGCCACAGTGACCACGGACGCTTCTCGTCTGGGGTGGGGGGGCACTATTCGGGCAGAACAGTCCAAGGCACGTGGAACGACATAGAGACATCATTGCATATCAACGTCCTGGAGATGAGGGCAGTGCTTTTGACATTGCAAGCACTTCACAACCCTCTTCCGGTGGGGACGATTGTGGTACAGATGGACATGTCAGTCGTCTGGTACATCAACAAACAGGGGGGAACCAGGTCTTACCCTCTCTGCTGCGAGGCCATGAGAGTGTAGGAATGGGCGATAGCCACCAACCGCTTTCTCATCGCAACGCACATTCTGGGATGGTCCAACATTTTAGCGGACAGGCTGTCGTACTATCCTGACTCCTTACGAGTGGTCTCTCAATCCTCTAGTGGCAGAGCAAGTATTTGCCCGATGGGGGCGACCTTGTTGCGATCTTTTTGCCTCTCCCTCAAATACCAAATGCAACGATTACTTCGCTCTGATCCCCCCTCCGGGGGAGTCCCCGAGAGACTCTCTAGTTCATGCTTGGCCTCCCGGTCTGCTTTATGCTTACCCGCCTCTGCCCCTGATGTTGAAACTATTGCAGAAAGCCAGTCAGTTGGGGAGCAAGATGATCCTCATTGCCCCATTCTGGCCTCATCAGACGTGGTTCCCTTACCTATGGTCTCACCTGATTCATCCGCCCTGGATGCTGGATCCCCTCCCGGATCTCATTTCACTCCCCCTGGGTCTTCCGACTCCGAACCTTGCCAACCTAAAGCTGACGGCTTGGTTGCTCCAGTTCCACTCCTGATAAGGACTCCCGGAATCCCATCACCAGTCAAAGCCATCCTAGTAGCAGCTCACAAGCCCTCCACCAGAAGGGTCTATCGGAGTAAATGGAAACGTTTTTCCATTTGGGCAGAACACCGTCATTTAGATCCTTTTACGGCGCCGGTAGCGTCGGTTCTAGATTTTCTAACCTCTCTCTTTCACCAGGGGGCTAGTTCTTCCACGGTCAAGGTGCAACTTGCAGCAATTTCACACTATCATGTAGTGCAGGAGTCAGGCCTGCTTATTACTTCCAAACTGTGTAAGACCTTCCTCCTCAGGCCCCCGGTCAAAGAGGTGGTACCTCCATGGGATTTAACCCTAGTTTTACAGGCCTTGACTAGCCCCCCTTTCGAGCCGGCGGCCACTGTTGATCTTAAATACCTCTCTTGGAAAATGGCCTTTTTGGTGGCCATAACTTCAGCCAAGAGGGTCTCGGAACTCCAGGCTCTCTGTGTCAAACCACCGTATTTGGTCTTCCACCCAGACAGAGTTCACCTCAGGATCAATCCGTCTTTTCTACCTAAGGTATCTTCGGAAGCTAACATTAATCAATCTATTAATCTTCCAGTATTCTTCCCCAACAATCAAAACAAAGGAGAGTATAAGCTGCACTCTTTAGACGTGCACAGACAACTACGTTTTTATACTCATCGAACTACTAGTCATAGACAATCCGATCAGTTGTTTGTCTCCTTTGCCAAAAACAACTTCGGCAAGTCGGTTTCTAAAGTTACCCTCTCCCGATGGATATCTAGTTGTATTCTCTTAGCATATCAGAGCTCGGGAAGGCCTGCACCTCAGGGAGTCCGTGCTCATTCTACTAGGGCCATTGCTACATCGGCTGCTTTCAAGGCTAGAGTTTCTCTGGATGACATTTGTTCCGCAGCCACTTGGGCTTCATCAGCCACTCCAGAGTAGATATTGTCTCCCGAGGTAGGGCGTATTTTGGCTCTGCAGTGCTCCGGAATATCCTTCCATGAAGGCCACCCAAGATTTAGGTAGCTGGGGACTCTGTCCCAAAGGTTGCTGACAAATGAAGTTCCTACTTCGGATTAAGAAGTTATGAACTCACCATAACGTTCCATCTGAGTAGGTATCTTCATTTGTCTGCAACCATCTCCCCCTCCTTCCCCTTGACCAAAATGATCATACTTGGGGTTCTTTAGATTAGTTCCCTCTGGGACACAGTATTAGCTGTGCTATGGGGCAAACGTGATCTGAGGTCAGTCAGGGTTGGTAGGGGATTATGGGTAAAGGGAGGAGCTAGGAGCTCAGATCTATGCTGTGATAGAAGTCACCGGCTCTGATCCGAGATCGGATCCGTATCCCAAAGGTTGCAGACAAATGAAGATACCTACTCAGATGGAACGTTATGGTGAGTACATAACTTCTTATTTCACCTCTTTCTTTTATACCATATGTTCCTACTCCAACTGCCTTATCCAGTGCATTATCCATGCATTTTTGTAGTATTTTCATAAATATGATATAGTCTGTATTCCCTTCTGTTATAAGCTTCCATTTCATCTTTTCTTTTCATCCTTTTTCCATCCAAGTTTATCATTCCATCACATTTTCTTCCATTATATGTTCCTTTATCCAGTCATTTAATATTAAAAAAACTTTTCATCCTTATTCATTTCTTTATAATACTGATATTGATTAATACATTATTTTATTACCTTCTCTATTTCTTCTTTGTTTTATTTTCTAATAAATTCTTCACTTTTTCAGATTTATTTCACTTTCCATTCTTCTTGCCCACCCATTTCTTCCTTTTCATGTATTTTTTTGCAAAATTTTTTGCCACCTCCATAATATTTTCTTGTTTGCATTTTTTATGTCTTCTTTGCCATCTAAGATAGCATCCGTCCTTCTTTCTCTCATTTTAAAAAGGGGAACCCTCACTTTCTTTCCTTTCAAAAAATCATTGCCTCTGTAACATTATTACCTTTTCTCTATTCATTTCTGATCAGCTTTTCTGATTCCCTCATTTTGTCACTTCCTTATCCTGTCTCTTTCCCATTCTGTAAAATTTCCTTGTATTTCAGCGTCTTACTTGTTCAACTTCTAAATATATTTTTGTACTGCTGCTTATACACAATCCACCACTGTGTCCAGTTTTTATAAAATGATGATCTTGTCATATGATCTTTCTCCTTTTAAACTCTGCAGTTAATCTCTATATCCCTTTTCTGTATATTTCATTGTTTCCCATATTCTAGTCCATACTGCTCTATGATCTGAAAACTCTGCCATCTTTACTCTTCCCATTGTTTCTTTCATGTGTTTAAACTATATAATCAATTCCCTTTTTATATTGCCATTATCTATTATTTCCTACTTTTAAATCTCCACATTCTGTTAATCCCCTTAACATATTAATATCCTGTTGTGTTTTTTTTTTCTTCAGGTTACAGTTAAACTGCCCTGTAGTCACTATTGATATAACTATATACTATTGATATATATATATATATATATATATATATATATATATATATATATATATATATAGTTTTTATTTTTTACACCATGCCCACTGCCACCATCAAATATATTGTATTGTTTCTAGTGCTATTCACATTTAATACTAAAACTCCTGTATGATCCATTTCCTTTTTATGTGCTTTACTGCCAAATCTTATTTTAACTTTCCTTCTCTTAAGTCTCCCACCAGTTGATTTTTCAATATCTTGATCTTCTCTGGTCTCCATTTCTCTCTCTCTTTCTTTCCTCTTCACTTTCTAAAATTGCAAATTTGTTCTCTTCTTGTATATTAATAACCTCACTCTGAACTTTTATTTCTTCAGTAACTACCTAGCCAGACTACATTGTCTTTCATCTTCTGAAGTAATATTTTCTACTTTGTGTCTTCTGAGCTTTCCTCTTCATCTACTCTTTCCTTTTCTAATAGAGAACAGTCAAGCCAGAAATATCTATATTTGTTACATTTTGTACAAACAGTTTTACGTATGTGCCTAAAATCCTTTCTTAGCATTCACAATTGTATTTGCAATGTGCTGAATTTTCTCGTCCTTAACGTCCTAACTTCATGTACTTTATTGCATAGTGCAAGAAAAAAAAAAACAGTTTTGACTTGTTCTGCTTCATACTTTTTAGTGGCAATCCCTAAATTAGTCTTTTTATGGTACTACTATGTTTCTGACTTCGTTTACCAGCATGATAATTTTTGTCTAATGACATCTGAAAGTTTTTTCATCTCCCAAATGAATTAATGCTGTTAAGTCTTTAATGTCAAACTCTAACAATATTATCCATAATGTCGTCATACCTGTTCACACTGTCTTCATTTTTTACTTTTTTATTAGCACTGGTGTTTTTCTCTTGCTGTTGAAAAACTGCAAATCACTATTCCCGTCTCATTTCCTTCATCCATTCTGTGCTACCATGCTGGATCTGCATAACTTCTTTTTTCTTGTAACAAATAACCCTGTTGAAGAGTTAAACCCTTAAAAATGACTTCTCCACCAGCCAAGAATACTTTTTCATTCACTTTTTCCAACCTCTCATTTTCTTCCTTCTGTAAGATTCTGTCCCCCATTTGACTCCATCACTGCTCCTCTCCTTCACTTGTCTTTGCGTAGTTCATCATATTTAAAAGAACTTGTCCCCAGTCCACCAGTTTTCAAATCTGGAACCATTATATTCTCCTTCTCCTGCATTCTGTAAGATTTTCACCTACTCCTCTCCATCTCTGCTACATTCTCCTGCATCTTGGAATTCCCGGAACTGCAGTAGCAGTCCTCCGGCACCACCTAGCAGCTTCAGAGAGTGCTTCATTTCCTTTCCAAAGAGTAGGGGAAGGTCCCTGGTGTCCTGACCAAACATCTAGTCAATATGAACACCACCTTGGCTATCCCCTGAAAAGAGAACACTGTTCTACTGGGAATAACCCAGTCAACAAGAGTAAATAAGTACACATTTTCAGTGCGTGGTTTCTTATTTTCTGTTCAAGTTACTTCTATTTTCTGTTTTGCAACACTTTTCAGGTACAGTGTTTTATGTAACTCCTTTCCTTTGCCAGCCTATGCTTCTTCAGACTGCTCTGCCTTTTTTTAATTTCTTCAGATGTTTGAGGTTTTTAATATCTTGATGGGAATTGACCCCATTCCTAATTGACAGCATGGTTAAAGTTTATGAAATTACCATTATTTCAGTCCTTGTATGCCAAGAGTGCTCTTCTCAGCACCACAGTGTACCTAGAATTGCCTCCTCATGTAGTTCATATCGATTTACCTTTATTAGTGATATATTTAAGTGTCACCCACAAACTCCAGGAAATGTTATCAATGGAATAAGTGCCTTTATCCCAAATAGTTAATTGACTTGGCCGAATTTAAACATCCTTTAAAATATACCTGTAACTAGTCATGACTCTTTCACAGCATCTGACATGTTGCAACATGTAAGCTATAGTATATTATAATTTAACTGCAAGATTAATAGATATGGTCATACAGACCTAGTGCCCTCATTGCATTTAAACAGAGCTGCCATATTAGCTCCTTGTTTTCTGGTCTACTATTTCATGGACCTCCCCATTCATCAAACAGATGTTCTCTAAAATGAAAAAAAATATTTTAAATTGTTAAATACCACTGAATCATTTTAAAGAGTTTTTTTTTTCCTTTTTATTTCATATTTATGCTCACAGATTATATTACACAGATGCCTCATTGTCTTTCTGATGTAACAAAAAAAAAAATAATTGCATGAGAGGCAGCTGGCCAAATTAAATAATCTTCTGTTGTTAAAGTCAAAGTATCCCCCACATAGTATTGTTCTGGGTTAGCCCTGTGTTAAAGTGCTTGTCATATTGATAAACTTGTTTATAGTCACCATATTTCTGCATTCCATTATTTTTCATATCAGTATTTTTGATATTTCTGTAAGTTTTTAATATTTCTGTTCATTTTATAAGCAGTCTGGGACTACATCCCTCTTTGTTAAATGCAAATTGCATGCTACCATCATTTGTTTTCAATAGTAGATTTAATATCCTGTGCAACTTTCTATTTTATAATTGCCAAGTGTGCCATCTTGATCTGAAATATGTTTGGATTTTGTTTCTACCACTGATAGCTCCTTCACAAATGTCTTCCAGCAGCTTAAACAGATAATCTGTCTTTCAAATCATTTAATTTACTAGCTTCCTCAGTGAAAATTATATCTTCCAGAATTAACCAGGTCAGCAAAACTATTTTCTCATTAATCAAGCTTTTCATCTGATAAAAATGATAGCAACTGTGAAAATGTAAGTATGCTTTTGACGCCACAAAATAGATATCACCCATATATATATAAATAAATTTGACTTGAATGTAGAATTGAATACCAAGTTGTCTTCCTAATACAGAAGTAGCAAATTAACATTTACAGTAGAGAGTCAATTATCTGAACGTCGATTATCCGAAACATTAATTATCCAAACCAGCTTTCCAAAGTTTTCAGGTAGGAAAAATCATAAGGTCTGAATATGTAAACATTATATGTATTTGTATGAGCATGTGTTTTGAGCTTGTAGCCAGCTGTTTTGTGAAAAATATTCTTTTTTGTCCACTCAAATCACTGAATGTTTGAAAAGTATATTCCTGCATGCAGAAAAAGAAGATTTTAGAAGATTTTTATCTGGTTCAATTATACGTTTGATTATCCTAATTACCCTAGGTCCCAATTAGTTTGGATAATCAACTCTCTACTGTATAGGTATGTAAACTATACATGTAGGCAGTCGAAAGGGTGGGTGTTGAAATTCGTTCTTGTCATTCCAAACATATAGTTGAATAGCTTGCAGAATTTGATTGCAAGGGAAATCCTCGGTGCTGGCCAGAAACCCAAATTGTAATGGATGAATTAATTCTGCTAACTTTTATATCGTAAAGTTATTAGTAATTTTGGCAATAATTTTTAAATTAAAAAAGGGAAGAATATTTTTAACTTTCTGTCAACAAACACAGCTAATGATTCTGTCTTAATGCCAGTACCAAACACAGTTGGACAGGATAGGGGATTTGTTTGATCCTTGTGAACTTTAGAGATTCCAAAAAATTGCAGGATAGGATATTTAGCATACAAAAAAGTATCTAACGTATTTGAAATTACTCTTTGTGATGATATATAATCATTACAGAAATATGCAAAATTAATTTCCTTTTTGGAAACTCATTCATAGAACTTAACCATCATCTGCAGTATTCTAGTTGTATAATCAGTGGTATTCATAATGACCAGTCCTCCCACCTTATCAGGTTTCACAATACGTGTAGATTTGTCATGTGACAAGTCATGCAGTAAATGTTTCAGACAGACTGTAGAAATTATATTTTAATTTTGTATTACATATGCTGCTGATAACTGATTTGCACAGTTGTACAAATAAAGATATCAAGGGATAGAGTGTGAGTGTCTCTTTGGTATAAATACCACTGCAGGCTGCCATGAAAAGTGGCGACTAGCCTATTGGGACTAACCCGGTCAACAAAGGATAAATAATAATCTAGGCCTCATTGGAAATGGGTCATCTTTTTGCTGCAGCAAAAGATTTAATCAGACTTTTATGTAAATAATCTGAGGTCTGTCAAATACTAAGCACTTCAACTTTTTTTTATATGGACACAAAAGAAAAGCCCATCTTAAATAACTGGAAATAAGATAGTAATTAACATGCCTATAGCTGAAAATCTTAGTCACCATTTTTATTAAATTTACAGTTATTGGGAAAAAGATGCTAAGGATGAAGCTGCCAGGTAACAGGAAAAGAGTGAGGCCTAAAATGAGGTTTATGGATGTGGTGAGAGAGGACATGCAGGTGGTTAGTGTGACAGAGCAAGCTGCAGAGGACAGGAAGAAATGGAAACGGTTGATCTGCTGTGTCGACCCCTAACGGGAGTAGCCGAAAGAAGAAGACAGTTCCTTCTATGACTAATATGTTCTTAGTATAAGGAAAAGTTATTGGCTATTAACTTCAGTATCTGCAATGGCCTCCTTTTTTCCATGGTCAGTGATTTATATAGTGATCTTCCTGCTCCAATTTATATTTTAAAAGCAAATGACTTGGTTAAGTTTTCTCATGTCCTTCCATCACCATATTTGTTTTCTTGTAGTGTAATCTTAGCTTTATATGACAGTTATGATCCAGGTAGTCTTATCAGCTTTGTCAAAACCTATGCATTAGATTTGGTAACAGTAAAAAATCTGCAGATGTAACCTAACTGTACGGCCTGAAAAAAGCAGCCCAGTGAGCAAATACATTACTTTAAATATGTAGGTATTTTGTTAGGTATTGGTCTTAACATGGAATTAATAATCAGAGCTGGCAGTAACTAAAATATAACCTGTGCTGTATTTATTTAAACTACTAACTTTCTTGGGTGGCGTAAGCCAGGGAACCTTGTTGGCTAGGCTTACGTAGGCCCTTGGGCCGATAGCCGAGTACCTACCTATGAACCTACTAGACTATTTTCTTTAAGGATAGAGAACGCTAGACTATTTTCTTTAAGGATAGAGAACGCACGGAGGAAAGACTTGCTTATACCAAAACATGCATATTTTTGCTTCTAGTGGTTGGAGATTTCGGTCAAATATACATTGTATATAACCCTGCCTTTAAAATAGTATACATTTTTTTCCCTTATTAGTCACTGGAAACCCTACTGTGTATGTCTCTTGCTAGAGCAGACTTGCTGCCCATTATGATATGATCTTCCTGTAACAGGATGTCCAGAAGTTGAACCCCTTGTTAGAAAAGTTACACTAGTAACGTGAACTGCATAAATATGTACCCCTGTTATCCCCAAGAGTAATTGCGAATAGGGTACCTATAAATGTGGTTTGTGACTGGCATAAGTTTATCGTGAGCAAGGGCTCAAGTTTTGGATATCTTGATTTAGGAATGTTGTAAACTTTTGGTTGCTTTTGCACTGGCAGCATGGAAGGCAATGTGTGCCTAGCCAAATGCTAATTTGGTGCTCTGTACATGGGAATAACCAGGAGGAAATTCAAATATAACATTTGACAACACTTAATGCATATAAGAGGTAAAGGTCATGTTTTAAAATTTTACATATATGTCTTTATTTATTGTACATTTGTTGACTGGGGAAGTCCATTTGGGCACAAAGGACCCTTTTCAGTAGAGGCCTGGGGAGAAAAGCTCCAGTACATGTAGTACAAACAAAATCTTTTTAAGTTATACAGTATACCACCAAAGGGATAGGGGCAGCACATGCTATATCTGGTAACTTACATATCATTGCATAACATGAGCTGAAACTTAAAAGATGATGGTAAAAACTGACAGCCCATTGTACAGCATCAGCTGAAACTTTAGATAATGGTGATAAAATTTGATAAAAAGTCTACTGTGCAAATATCAATCTTTTTTTGCTTACAACAAAGTTATGTCTCATGTTTCAACTTGTGTTCAGTGTATGTATTCTGACAATGATTGTCATGCTCTGGAACATTTCTCCTCTAGTCTCCACTGAAAATGGGCTCTGGCTCGGTCGGACCAACCCAGTTAATAAATGTCAAATAAATAACTACATAAAATATAAATTGTACAGCTAATAGCTGTGAAGTGTAGTTTTTATGCATTTCCAATTTTTCTATAATTAAAAAAAATACTCAGAAAGGAACTTATTGTCATCAAATTAAAGTTAAAGTCTGTCTGAAGAAAGTGCTCGTTTGTACCACCGCAGTGCTCTTAACTCTTGAGTGATGAGGAAATATTCCTTTTTATCTGTGGTGGGCGTACCTTCGTTGAAGGTTGTGCATCAGAGCTGGCAACTCGGCACGTAAAAATCTACTGCCAATCATTAGTGGACCGGAGTTCTGCTGTGGCGACCCCTAATCGGGAAAAGCTGAAAGACATAACAACATCTGTGGTTGGTAATGTTTTAGCCTCCTTGTTTCTCCTCATCCCTGACATTGTATTGCATCTGAGAACTAGAAAGTAGACTACTCTGCTCAGCAGCATTTTAGGATCTTTCAATTTTTCTCTTATTGCCCTGTTATTTGGCACTCAGTTTCCAACTCTGTGTAAGCCTCCTTATAATCCAGCTATGCTTGATGTAATAATGATTGTGCTGCATTTGTACTTTTGTAGTTCAGATTTTGACCACAGGATGGTAGAAGAACTCCAGATAAACTGTTGAACCCAGTAAGCTGGGACAGTAGGGAAATGACTAAATGTATTTGTTCTACAATGGACTAAATGGGCTGGTACAAAACATACGGTCTCTGCTTTTCAAATTTAGTACCTGTCAGAACAGCTGTATTACACAGGCTTAGGTACATTTCCAGCCTACTTATTTGTCTGTAATTTAAACAAAATGCCATTAAATGTAGCCCTGACAATATCACAATACTTTTTCTGACAAGTTTTATCTCTTGCTTATCCTTTCGTTTATTTACTTGCTTGCTTACTTACCTGATTTGTTATTCAGGTAGGTGAGGTAGTTGGCAGACCCTTTTCAGTCACAGCTAGGGCCAATAGGCAGATTGGTAAGTGGTATATAAAAGCATTTATGAAATTCAATAAATGTGAAGAATTAGGCAAGCAGTAAATAAACACAGTACACACAGATATTATACAATGAAATAAAACAGTGACAGAAAAATATATACAGTGAAGAATAGAATGTCTGCAGATAATACGGTAAGTTACTATATACTGGAATTGTTTTTATTAGAGCAAAAAGTTTTTATTTATAATATACTGGAATAAGTTATTATATACGAATATAGCCTGCAAAAGTGACCACCTTTCTGAAGTAAAGCATAAGTTTTGCTACATGCTTAAACAGAGTGGATTATGTCCCTGCATTTTTCTATTGAGAGATGACTCTGTTTTAAGATGCATAGATACAGACCTATGCATGTACGGTCAGTCACCAAATCTGTAGCTAAAAAATATTGCAGACTTGAACTTTGATTTTTTTTTTTTTTTTTTAATCAATATTTATATGCTTACAGTCATAAGTTATTATGCTTAAAAAAAACTTTTCCTGGGTTGGATGTAAAGCAGACTGCAGAGTTTTAACTAGACAGAAGACTTGTGTTTACCTGTTTCTGTTGTTTGCATTAAAATTGTGCAATGTCATCTCCAAAAGAAACATGAGTATTGATTATTAATGAAGAAATTAAAGCAACGTGATAGACTTATACATGTTGCTGGTATTTACATTAAATATGGACAATAACTAGCCAAACACATTATCCCAAGCAGGAGTTGCAGAACTTGGTAACTAATTTAAATTTATGCAATGATAGGCAATTAGGATGGTACAGAGGATAGATATTTATAGAGAAATGTATCACCCGTAGAAGAATAGGAATTGGCCTTCCTTGTCGAGGCATATGGGAAGCCTATATCTGGATTACTGTATACAGTTATAGAGATGGTATATGTGCAGAAGCATAGAAACATTCCAGTGGAGGTCAACAAAATTTGTAGCATGATATACTCCAGTACAATAGAGAAAAACAGAAAGAAGCACATTTACCATCACTCTTACCTTAGGGAGAATGTCTGCAGTAGTTTTACATAACGAGTTTTGCTCATCTGCATCAGTAATTTGCTGGGCCTTAATTTTTCCAGCAGCCACACCAGTAGAGTACTTCTAACAAAGTACTGTTTTGGTCTTGTACAAATGCTGGACCACAAGGGTGCATAGGTTCATAGGTTGGTACTAGGCTATCGGCCCTAGGGCCTATACAAGCCTAGCCATAACAATTCCCTGGGTATTTCTTCCCACAATATTTACTTCCCTGGACCCCTGTCTAGCAGGGCGACTGACGTGATCCCCAGTGTGAATTTCCTATCTCCCATCCAGTCATCAAGGTTCCTTTTGAAGAGGGCCAAAGAGGCACTCTGCTTGACATGTATGGGCAATCTATTCCAGAGTCTGAGGAGTCTCTGGGTCAGGAACCTATCCCTCCAGTATTTTTTGTTCATTGTGATGACATGGTTTAGATCCCTGGAGCATGCCTCTCTGAGGGATTGGGATTTCTTTAAGTGTAGCATGTCCAACAGCTCTGGGTTTGACATGGCCTTGTATGTTAAGCAGAGATCGCCTCTGAGTAGATGATATGCGACAGAGTATAGGTGTTTTTTTTAGACTGTCAGCATAGGGCATCTGCTTTAGGCCTGTCATTCTTTTAATGAGGTATTTCTGCGGCCTTTCCAGTTGTTGCAGATGTCTTGAGAGCTACATACCAAACGGGATTTTCTATTCTATAATGGGTCTAATGAGGGATGAGTACACTGATGACCTCCTTTTTTCTGGATGAAAAGCCCTTGGTGTTCAGGTGTGCCACATAGAAGGATTTCCTGACTGTTGTGGAGATGTGGTTATTGAAGGTGAGACCACTGTCCACCTGTGTCCCTAAATCTCCTATCACACTTTCGGTGTTTAGTGTACTGCCACCTATGTGGTAATTCACAGGTACATGTTTTTTCCCAAAGGGGATAACTATACATTTCTTGGCATTGAGCATGAGCCCTTGGCTATGGAAGGCCCTTTTGTAGAATATCCAAATCATTTGAGGATTCAATAATGGCTCCCAGTTTGCAGTCCTCTGCGAACTTTGTTAGCCAGAGTCCCTTAGTCTTGGCCTGTACTTCAGAGAAGGGAGGGAAAATCCCTTAATTACCTCTTCAGTTCTCACCACTTCAAAACTGCTGGCTGTTTAACTATCTTCTCCACTCGGGATTAAGAGTACAACTGTTTAATACCTTCTTCTAGAAAAGAATATTTTTTGTTCCCAGTTAAAGATGTAGCAACATATTTTGACACACAAAGCTGTGTGTATTTCCTCTGAGAAAAGGTGAAGCTTCAGAAAAAGATATTTTGCACAGTGTTTCTGAAAAAACAGAATAATAAACTCGTATATATACACCAGTCAGTACATTACCAGCAGAGGGATCGGTATCAGTCCAGCACTGATTGATAGAATACCACTCTAATACACCAGGGTCATGTAGGAAGCTGCATATACACAGTTTCTAAGAGTTGCCTACATCAGTTTCCTTTCGTTAAACTGTCCTATGCCTTCCAGATAAGGTACCTCAACAACAACTGGTAGTTTAGCGTAAGAGTGAAAGTCATGAAGGGCTTCATCCTCTAATCTTGGATAAGCTTTCTTTTGTCTGTTTGCCTACTGCTTGGCTCTGAGAGAACCAGATAGTGCTTCTGAGTCACCTCTTAAATAGAATAAAAGACACTCATGTTATTGGGTTCACTTTCTTAACAAATTAATTTAAAAGGGACATTTGTTGAAGGCATCATGACTTGTCGACTCATAGTGCTGTTTGTGGACAATTTTTGTATGCTTTGTTTTTTATTTATTTTTTAACAAGACTTGGGTACTTTGTAAGAACATTGTCACTCTTGCCTTTATATGTATTTTGCATTTCAGTATACGCAGACTTGTTTTGAAAGGAATAAAATTACTTGACATAATGAAGTATCTGAGGTACTCCTTTTGATATGCATAAAAAAAGTCTTAACAGCCAAGAAGGATGTTTATTGTAGCATTTCTGGAAACTACTGTCACACATTTGGCAAACAAAGAATTTGTTACAAAGTTCATTGAATGAATTGTCATCTAGTCAATGTGTAGACACTACCTTTATTTTATTTTTAATTTGAATTTGTTAGCAAGGGTAGGTCACTGGTCCCAGTAGACCTATTCCGGGCTCAGTCCAGAGAATTCATAGAAATAACAGATTCGACTATCCCTACATAAAAAAAAAATACTGTCATACAGTGCAAAATATTCATACTATAGATGTGACGAACAGCAGTACAAAAGAATGAGATAAACTGGTTCTGTTTTAATCAATAAAGACTACAATATTTAGGGTATTTGGGAAAAAAAAGGAACAAAGGAGTGTAGCATTTTCAAGTCTTTGTGTCATTTAGGAATGGGGTTTGGCATAATGGTTGGTTAAGGTGTTTACCTCACAAACACAATATACAAGGTTTAATTTTCAACTTTGAGGGAAATTGGCTAGACTTAAAATGGCTCACAAGGGCAGCTAGCTCAGTACTTTCCTACAAACCTATTATGAGGTCAAGAGAAAGGGTTTTTAGATTTCTTCCACTCAGATTTTCTTTTTCATCAAACAGTTACAGGATACGTCTTCAAATAAATATTTACGTTGTATGTAAATAAAGATACATTTCACATCTAACAAGCTCCCATCTTACACCACTTCTATTTCTTGACATAATAGCAGGAGATTTATTTTGTAGCAAGAGATGAAATTCTCATACAGGAGACATAGGAACCCCTAATTCCACAGCCCCAAGAAAATGGAGTCTGGAGGTCTGAATCTTTACAAATGAGTGAACTTCAGAGTAAATCAGAAAATTCAGGGCAAGTTACTCTTAGAATGATTACATCACTAAACAGAGACAATAGTAAACAGTTTGATTCATGGATGGATGCCTTCTTTTTGGAGTCTGGAAGTCTTGTGTTTGTGTGTGTTTTTGATTGATTAACTTTTTTCCAGCATCCAGTCCCATGCACATGCTGTAGATGGGTTGATAAGACTCCAGATTGCCTGTGTCTATGCTCGGTCTGAGCAACTATGTGGTTTTATCCTGACATGAATCGACATCTTGTCCCAGTACTGGGATATTTTCAGCTATTCCACAACCCCAAACTGGGGAAAGTGAGAATCATAGTATGAAAGAATGATGTCAAGAAGTCTAAAAGCAAACAAAAGACTAAGCAAAAAATACCCAAGTAAAAGATGTCGGTAAGAAGTAGAAAAATATATTAAAAAAATATATATATATATAAAAATAACATGGGAAGAGGTACAGAGATTTTCTGTGGAGCAATCTGTAAGCATCTGTCTGGGTTGAGAGAATTGGCTTCTTGTTTCTGGTGGATGTTGTACCACTTCTCCCGCAAAGAACCATAAAACACACCAGCACCATTGCCACAGAGTCTACCAGCAAAGAAACATTTGGCGCACCACACCACTACACACTTTGTATGCTGCAGTGGAGACTAAATAAAATGCTGAGAACTCCTTCAAAGGAGAGATGCATGAGACTGAAGTAAGAGGATCCACATTTTGATATTTATCCTGTTAGGAGGCTAGAACTAATACAATGAAGTCATAGGACAGTAAGGCACCTGTCTGGAACATTGGCTGTGAAAGGGAGGAAGCAAATCTTTAACATGTCAGGAATAACTGTAAGGGGAATTAAGCTGGTGGATACTGCCTATTTAGGAATACAGTACCTATTCGGGTATGAACTAGAATGCATTAGTTTGTGAAACTGGGGATTCCGACATCTGGCTGAACCACTGGGCCAGAACACAGACCTATTTTTATATGATTTGTGTTGGAGATTTTCATAATAAGAATACAAAAAAAAGCATGTGCAATCTAGTAATTGCTCCATTTTCAGTACTTTTGATGCTTTACAGTCAAAAAATAATAGTCACAGGCTTTACATTACTACTTACTCTATTTATATAAAGGCACAGTAACAGAATCCTATAAAATTCACTTGAATCCATTCATAGAACAAAAACCACCTTGTTGTTTTTCTCATAAATCATTTACCTCCTATAAATTGCCCTTCTTTGTGCTCATCCTTCATTATACACAGTGAAAAAGTCTTGCTGTCTTCCATTTCTCTTATTTTATATGCTACCAGACATATATCTCTTCATGTGCTATGGACTTCACCCCACTACCTCTACTATCCTCCATTCCCTTTTGTCCAACTATGCAATTGTTTTTATTGGTCCTGACTCTTCTTTCTATTTCCTCCACTTTTCCACCCTTGTATACCCCACAATTCAATTTGTCGAACCACTAGGCACATTTTACCTTTACTTTCACCACACCTTTGTTTTATTTTATCTTTTATTGCTATTTGCTAACTGGTTAGGTTGACTGGTCTGTTGACCTTTTTCAGCCATGACCCAAACTAAAAGAGCAGCAGAAAACATTTTAAACAAATTTACAGACTTTAAACTAATGGCATACATTTACAAGTAGAGCAAAAACATTTTACAAATCTTAGAAAATCAAATATTGCAATTAGAATTTATAACAATGCGTAGATATTGATGACAATTTCATTTAGAATGTCAAGTATGCATATGTACAATTACAGTAGAAACCACAGAATAAAGCAAATGTACAATTAAGAGCAATGCTGAGTAATTGGTGTGCTCTGTGAGGTATTGTCACAACAGCAGGCATTAAGGTACAGAGGGTTAGGGCTATGAGCTGTTTTTCTGTGGTATAGGGTTTGACTTCCTCAGGCCTCACTTGCCTACTGTGTGCCCTAGCGCAAGTTACTTAACCAGGAAGTGCTCCCAGGTCGCCCTTGAAAAGGGATTTTTTGTGTGTGTGTGTGTGTGTGTGTGTGTGTGTGTGTGTGTGTGTGTGTGTGTGTGTGTGTGTGTGTGTGTGTGTGTGTGTGTGTGTGTGTGTGTGTGTGTCAGGTGGGCCTACCTGGTTAACAGATTTGATGGTATTGTTAATATTAAAGGGATGTACCAGAGGCAGATTATTAGTCTATGTTTGAGAATATTGAAATGTTCATTGAGAGGTAGTTTTACATTTAGTGAAGGGCAGCAGTTCTGCTGTAAGATTTTGAAAAGCAGTGCACCTTGTAAAAGGGTGGCCGTATTGGGTATAGATAGCCACTTGGCATTGTAAACTAATGTGCAGTGATGTTCAAATGGATCCACTAATAGGATAAATCTGCAGGTTTTATTTTTGGCCACCTGTCATCCGAGTGCTGTAAGAAAACTATAATGCTAACAAAGGGAAAATGTATTCAATCTTTGGCAGGAGTTCATCCCTGGCAGTGGTTAAAGGAGCAGATAAAGAAGGTATGTAATTCTATAACAGTTTTTTAATTGAGAAAGGACTTTCAGTAAAGATGTCTGTGTAGTAAAAGGTAATGATTGATCTAGTGCGAGCCCAAGTTATTTTTGCTCTTCAGCATTAGGAATGACATTGTCTTTGATATTCCTCAGTGGTAGGATAGGGACAGAGATAGTAGGTAATTTCTTAGCACTGGAGAAGACTGTAATACCAGCATTTTTAGGGTTGGTCACTCATCTGCAGAGCTCCTTAAAAGTTTATGGTTCTACCTACAAATCCGAGCAAGTTTTACTGGATTGTAGCAGGGGAATATCTGCATAAATCATCAGGTTAAGGAGAGTGCAGAAAATGTATGACATTTAGGAACTATAGGAAAACTCATAAGCTGAAGATGTACAGCTACACTTTTCAAAGCAAAATGAAACCTGAAGGATGGGAAAAATCAAAGGCCCAAACTGAGGAAAACCTAGTCAATTCAGTCAAGCAATAAGGTAACTATTTTTTTGTTTTATTTACATAAAGGAGGTAACAAACCTAAAATAGTTCTAATTAGACATGTAGATGGACTGGCCAGAGAATTATGCTAAAATCAAAGCAGGTATTTACAGAAAGAAAAAGGAGATTTGTTGTACTGTATCACTTGTGTAATATGTGTAAACAGTTAAATACACATATTGTAGTTAAATACACATATTGTCAGTGATGGCAAATGAAGAGACAAGAGACATGATGTATATACCCATCAAATTTTACTCCCTCAAGTGCTAAACTTTGAGAGGTCACTAAACTCTAGGAAGTCATGTGGCACACACGTTTTACCACTAACTCCTAACCTAAAGGCTACACCTGCTGTATCCCAGATTAGGTTAGATGGCAATATAGGTTCCAAATGAGCTGTCAGAACAAAAAAAAAGTGTTTATAGTGTATCGGATCTGTATTGCAAAACAAGTAAATGATGTTTTGTAGGAATTATCACAGGTGGTTGTTGCTACGGATACCACCAAGCAGAATTAGTATAGAAAATGGGGCCATTGCCAGTCCTTTTTGCAAAGGAAATGGTCATAATAAATGTTCAAAATGTAGAAGTAGAAAAGGCAAAGTGAACCAATGGGATTCAGCAGAGAATGGAAAAGAAAACTATCCTTTGCCCCAAAAATTGGAGGAAAAGTAAGGCTCCACAACACTGAAAATGGAGAAATATGTGATTCCTCTTCACAGGAGCACAACCACGACAGAATTTGAAAACTACTGAACTTTTGGTTTGATCTCCTTTGTATGTAAAGTTTTAGATACTTCAAAGTTGGGTACTATACTAAAAGTAGCATTATTTCTTAACTAGAAGGCTATGCAAGACAAACATGATTGAAATTTGATAAAAAAGCCAGAAAACAGCTAAAGATGTGACTTAGATTGTAGAAATTTACCTGACATAAGGGCACACAAAACCTCACTGCACAAATAGCTTTAGAGTGGATCACTTGGTAAAAGCACATGTAAAAGACTGACTACATAGAAGAATACAGAGTGGTATTAGATGCAGCTCTCAGACAGATAAGATCATGGGACTAAAGGACCTGAAATATCAAGAGATGCTAGAGACCTTGTCCCTGCATTTGATGCCCTATGAACCCCTTAGGGGCAATCTGTGCCTTGCCTTAGTGGTCTGCCTTGACTTCCAGGCCATTAGGGATCCAGAAGTCCAATACCTTTTATTTCAGTAAATCAAACCGTCCTGTGAACATTACAGCCAGAGATCTGTACCTGTTTCAGCAAATAAATCAATATGGAGAAACATATTTGTTATTCATTGACTATCCTTTCTCTGGAACAACTTTCCTCTCCATATCAAAACAATGACATACTATCTTTCTTTAAGAAGGAATTCGTTGAATGGGTATTGATACATCCACCTCAGGTATGACTGTCCTATCACACCTTGAAAAAGTTTGTAAGGTATTTGGGTTTGTACTGACTGCGGTGGTGGTGCTGCGGTAGCGTTGTCGCATCACAGTAAGATGTTGTCCTGTTCGATTCTCAGCTAAAGCGTCTTCTGTGTGGAGACATGCGTGAATGGGCGTACCTTTGTTGAAGGTTGTGCGTCAGAGTTGGCAACTCGGCACGTAAAAATCTACTGCCAATCATTAGCGGACTGGAGTTCCACTGTGGTGACCGCTAACCGGGAAAAGCCGAAAGACACAACAACAACTGACAAGGCATAAATGGTCACAGTGTGTAGTTGCCTTTGAGCATTGTATTATTTTATGATAAAGGTATGGTTGCTGTGTACCAAGTGGGAGAATACTGGGGACAGTCATTTTTCTTTCTGTATGATTGAAGGTTCATAGCCAAGTATTTACATTATGAACCTATTAGTCTACAGACTTATAAGCCTAGCTAACAACCAGAGGACAGAATTGAATCCTGTACCATGTATTGGCAAAGCTAATACCTTAACCATTATGCAAATGTTTGACAAATTGTAAATGGTCCTGAAGGAAACACTGTTTTTTTATTTGCATGTGATGCTAAGATATGCAACAGGTAGAAAGACAGACTAGGAGGAACACAAAGGATGGAAATGGTCATGACATGACTGAAGGAATGTTTTTAAATGGGGCAGTCTGTATTCCATAAAAATAAAAAAGTGTTTGAGAAATAATAACCAAACTTGAGCATGCATCTAGAGGGGAAGAAACAGCATCAACAAAAATAGAAAAGAGCCTTAAGGTATTCATATATGATTTAATGTTAAGCTCATCTATCAAAGTGGCCAGGAAGGAAAATAAAATAATAGTATACATAGAAGGCGATATTACCAGCATAAAATTGCACTGAAAACAATTAGTAACCCATCTGCAGCGCTGTTTGTACTTCTGGAGGCGTACTTTTTTTATTTAGAACGTAGAAAGGAGAAGAATAGCATGTAAAGAGGAAACAGAAATGTGTAGTCTTCACCATGATGCCATTTAAACAAAACTACTGATACTTGATATGTACAGTCTTCCTGAATAGGAGATAGAGAAGAAAGAATTTTTTTAAATCCTGCAACAGATTTAAAATTCCTCGTTTTAAAGACTGAACTAAAAACTACTATTAGGCTTGTAATGCAAAACAGTAATTTAAATTATCAAAAAGTTAAAAGTAGCTGTTAACCAACTAGGTAAATGCTCCATTGCCCAAACAAAAGAAAGGAGCATAAAAATAATAATAGAGATACGGGCGAAGCAACCAGGCAAAGTCTTGTGATATATAAAATCAATAAAATTTATTGTTGCACACACGATGGCTTTCGCTAAAAAGCTTCTTCAGATCAAAAACAGTTTATGCTAATAAATTTCCTTTATATATAGGAATTCAAATAAATTTCAACCAGTCACAATCATTACATCATTTCATTCTTAAAGCTATATTATTATAAAAGTGCTTCTTAGTTGTTTTCGACCTACTTATATCAGAATTAAAACGTTATCACTTTTTACTTGATAACTCAACCCTATGGAAGACAAAATGAACGATCCTAACCTTGACATTTATAATGCATACTTATGAAATTATTTACAAAATGACTTGGAACAAAGGTGTTTATGTGTTGAGTAATGCCATAAAAGCTGTTCACATATTTTCATCTGTAACTCAACCGTGGAAGAAACAATAGATATCGCTAGCCTTCACTTATATAGATATAACACATACTTTGAAGTATGTATAGGATGACTTGAGACAAAAATACTTATGTATTATATAATCTCATAAATATTGTTCTCATAGGTTCATAGGTTCATACTAGGCTATCTGCCCGAGGGCATTACCCCTTTAGTATGGGGAACTATACCCATTATTTTGCTGTGCCTCTGTTGAGCAGTGACACTGAGGTAATCCCTGGGGTATATCTGCGATCTCCCATCCATTGGTCAAGATTTCTCTTGAACAAGGCCATGCTCTGCCTCACATAATTTTATTCCACAGCATAGGGAGTCTTTGGGTGATGAATCTATCCCGTCCCGTCCTATTAATAGCATCGAGGTTGTTTTAGTCTCCCGCCCTCCAGCCCCTATTTAAAAGCGTGTGTCGGTTTAAGTCTCTCACTTTTGTGGCTCTGACGATTTTTGAGGTGAAGCATATTCATCAAATCTGGGTTTGACATGGCCTTGTATGTTAGGCAAAGGTCACCTCTGCTGAATAGAACTGGAGTACTTTAAGTCCGGCAGTATAGGACAGATGTTTGAGACTCTTTATCCTTTTGGTGAGGAACTTTGTGGCCTCTCCAGCTGCTGCAAGTGTCGGGTCAGATACATTCGAATGGGGCATTGTACTCAATCATTGGTCTGATTAGTGATTAGTATAAGGAGACTATGACCACGCTTGATCTAGATGAGAATCCCTTCATGATAAGGTGGGCAATGTAGAAGGTCTTCCTAACTACTTTAGCTACATGGGTGTCGAATGACAGACTACTATCAACCTGGGTCCCCAGGTCCCTGATAACTTCTTCTGTACTCAGTGGATTGCCACCTATTTGGTAGCTAGTATGACTATGCATTTTTGGCATTTAACTTTAGGCCATGGCTCTGGCACCAGTTATCCGTTTCTGTGAGACCCTTCTGAAGGATATCTGTGTCAGATGTAGTTTGCAGTCATCTGCAAACTTTGTCAGGACTGAGCCCTGTGGTACACCACTTGTGACAGGCTTTGAGTCTGACATGGCGCCAGCAACTCTGACCCTGTGGGTTCTGTCACTCAGCCAGTTTGCAACCCATCTTGTGATGTATGGGTTAACATTTAAGCTGATGAGTTTTCAATGATACTATTGTATCAAAGGCCTTCGCCAGATGGGGGTAGGCTGTAGGGCCTGCCTTTCCCTCATCAGGGGTTTGGGTAACTGTTTAAAAAAAGTCAACCAAGTTTAGAAGACATGATCTGCCTTTGACAAAGCCAAACTGGGATGGATCCAAAGTCTGCAAATTCCCTATGTCTTTATTTATGAGGTCCATTATGATCCTCTCCATGGCTTTGCAGATAAGGCTGTGAAGTGGGACCACAGTTGCAGTGCACCACATCCAGAGGTAAGACTATGATTAAACAGCTGTCCTAGCTGTGGGTTTAATTCACACCATCAGGTCCCATGGATGCTGTGTTTTTCTGGAGAGAGCATTCTCACTTGGGCGTTGGAGATGTTTGGGGAGATATCTCCTTTTGGGGGAGGGGAGAAGTTTGCACTGAACCTGTCAGCCAGTATGTTGGCAATGTCTGTAGGATCAGTAATCTTCACATCATTTTGAACTAGTTCTGAGCATATCTGGGAGTTTCGGCCTTATGATTGTCTTTTGAGTCTTTAGCTATTTTTCTCTCAAAATTTGCTTTGGATGATTTTATGAGAGCTCTTAGTTTTTACTTATAGTGATCAAGGGTGTCTTACCTTTTAAGGATTTTGCTCTATCTTGTAGTAGCTTCCTCCTTTTGTTGTAGAGTTTGTTTATGGCTGGGGTCCACCAGTGGGATTGCCTTATCCATGCAGTCCTGCAGGTGCTGGTAGAAGGCATTTGTAAGTGATTCAGCGGCTTGAGTACTGTTTTCCGGTCGGCTCGGGGCCTTGAAGGAGACCACACTAGTCTTTAGAAGTGTGAAGGGCTTCGAGAAGTTCTTTACTGTGGTCTTTTTATTTCAGGTGGAGATTAGTTTGTGATCTGATCTCACCAGTGAGGTGTTGAACATTGTGCTCCCATGTTCGTGATGATGAGATCAAATATGTTTTCTCCTCTTGTGGGGATGGTGACTAGTTGTTCCATGGCATTTGAGTTTATGAATTCCAGGAACTTTTGGGCTAGGGTGTTTGGGCTTGAGTAGTGTTCCCAGTCTATATTTGGGTAATTGAAGTCACCTAGTATGATGGTGTTTGGTGATACATTTATCCCTCTAGTGTTTTCAGGAAGGCCATGTGAGGTTCCTGAGTTTGTGAGGGTGGCCTGTAACATGCTACAATTTGCAGAGCAGTCTTGCCTATGGTTAATTGCACCTGGATGGTCTCCGATGCATCAGTCTTGAGGTGTGGGTGTCTTTGATGAATATGGATACCCCCTCCTTTCTTGGTATTGTCCGGATTTTGGGACGAAACACATGATAAGAGGTAAAACCTGATAGTGCTGGGGTGCTCTCAGGAGCCTTGAACCAGGTTTCTGTCACTGCACAGACATCGATGTTCTCCATACTGAGAAGGGCATTTGAGATTTAGACTTCTGGCATTGAGCAGCATTACCCTTAGTTTTTTTCCTTTTTGTGTTCTAGGGTGGTAGGTTTAGAATTTGAGCCTTGCCTAAAAAGGCACTATGGGGTGGCAGAGCCTTTTATCCGGAATCCCAGGGGTGACAGGTGCAAGCCGCCCGCCTTAAGCAAGCGTGGCTTGTCCAGCATGTCATCCCAGGCAGACAGACATTGGATCCCCTTTGAATGACACCAGAGTTTAAGCCAATTGTTAAAGCTGATCATCTTATCTCTGTATTGTGGCATCATTCTTGGTGAAGGTAGGATACTGCTCAAGGTCAGGGTCATACCTGCCTGGGCTACATAATCAGAGAGCTCCTCAATGTCTCTTTTCATGTAGTCCAAGGAGGTTTTACACCAGCGTGGACAATGACTGATGTGACCTTCTCCTTACTCAGTCTGCGGGGCGTCAGTGTGTCTGACCTGGCATTGTGTTTGGCCTTAAGGGCTGTGACTGTTTGACACTCTGACTGTGAGGTCTATGTGTTGCAGGTGTTGTGTTCTGAGGTGGTGGTTGTTTGGGTGTCTGCTTTGGTGGCCTCTGCTGTTTTGGTAGATTTATGTCTTTGTGTGTTTATGTGTATGATTTGAGGTTGTGATGGTACTATGTGAGACTGGGTCTATAGTGTGTGTGGTAACCTTCTCCTCCTGACTGGTCTTGCCAGTCCTATGTTCTCAGCCTCCAGTTTGGCCGTATAGTTGCATCTCTCGCATGTCTTTGTGTTTTGTGGGGGGCAGGGAGGGTTGTCTGTGTACATGAGGCAATTGTAACATTGCCTCAATATTCCCAGGTTCACCAGCTGAGCAGGAGAGGACACTAGCAACTGATCCTCGACATGCTAGAAGGACTAGACAAAAAACTTTAAAAGAGATTCGGGGCGTGGTGACCGAGAAATGGGGGTTTGCCTTTTTGGGGTGCTATCTATAAGAGTGCCGTATCAAGGTAATAAGTACTGTAGGAGCAAGTGCTAGGTTTAACAGATAGAGAAAAGTCTACTTGGAGTCAAGTAGAGATGATCTTTTTAGGTATTAGAGAAAGTGCTAGTAACAGGGATGCTTAAAGGTAAGATTGAAAAGAATGCACTCTGCAGTGTGCACTAGAGAAGTCTTATACCTATTACAGCAAATATGCTTATAGATATATCAAGCTCATATTTATTAATTCCTTATTCTTTATTCTATAGGTCTTTTCTGAAGCATTATGTATATAAACTGCATATTTAATAATGTGTCTAGATAAATACTTTATGCATAAAGACAAATTTAAATATACCATAACTTTAACAATCTAAATTTCATTTGATATTTCTATGCTTGTTTAACAGAGGTTTGATTGTGGCCCTTTCATTTAAAGCACTACCTCTGTCAGCTCTCAATATGATCATTCCACTACTCCATGTGGTAATTGCAATTTCTGTAAATATATTGATACTTCTACAATATTTTTACATCTAGATTTACAGAAAGAATTTATTATAAGGGCTCAGGCGACATGTAGGACATGTAATCTACTGTATTTAGATGAATGTCAGACCTGCCATTCTTTTTATGTTGGGAAGACAGACAGTTTAGAGATAGAATAAGAGAACATACATACCATATCAGGAAGGGCTCTGAACATAATGCACTAGCCAAACATGTCCTACGATTAGGAGATGCACACAAATTTACTTTTAGAGCATTAGAAGTTATTCCCATTAGTATACGACAAGGAGACATTAAGAACCATACAGAATATAGGGAGAATAACTGGATAATCATATTGAGAGCTGACAGAAGTAGTGGTTTAAATGAAAGGGCTACAATCAAACATCTGTTAAACAAGCGTAGAAATATCAAATGAAATTTAGATTGTTAAAGTTATGGTATATTTAAATTTGTCATTATGCATAAAGTATTTATCTAGACACATTGTTAAATATGCAGTTTATATATATAATGCTTCAGAAAAGACCTATAGAATAAGGAATTAATATCTATGAGCTTAATATATCTATAAGCATATTTGCTGTAATAGGTATAAGATATATATGAGAACAATATTTATGAGATTATATAATACATAAGTATTTTTGTCTCAAGTCATCCTATACATACTTCACAAGTATGTGTTATATCTATATAAGTGAAGGCTAGCGATATCTATTGTTTCTTCCATGAGGTTGAGTTACAGATGAAAATATGTGAACAGCTTTTATGGCATTATTTAACACATAAACACCTTTGTTCTAAGTCATTTTGTAAATAATTTCATAAGTATGCATTATAAATGTCAAGGTTAGGATCGTTCATTTTGTCTTCCATAGGGTTGAGTTATAACTCATCACTTTTTACTTTATAAAGTAAAAAGTGATAACGTTTTAATTCTGATATAAGTAGGTCGAAAACAACTAAGAAGCACTTTTATAATAATATAGCTTTAAGAACGAAATGATGTAATGATTGTGATTGGTTGAAATTTATTTGAATTCCTATATATAAAGGAAATTTATTAGCATAAACTGTTTTTGATCTGAAGAAGCTTTTTAGTGAAAGCGCTCATCGTTTGTGCAACAATAAATTTTATTGATTTTTATATATCAAGAGACTTTGCCTGGTTGCTTCACCCTTAACTTTATTAGTAATTTAAATTAGCTTCTGAAGCCAAGGAAAGCTAAAGATCCTTCCCTAGCTACATTAGTGTTCTGAACTTATCGTAATGGCACCACACTCTGATGCAGTAGACATAACAAATATACATACTAGCAGTGCAGACGTCACCCCAAAACAACTTTCTTAATTCCACAAATTTGAATCTTTTACATGTCCTGATATTGCAAAGGAAAGTGTACTGAAAGTGCTCTCTTAAGACCAAAAATAGTATTAATATTGGGCCTGATCATTTACCTGGAACCTAATAGATGGCACCAAACATGTCCTTGTGGAACCCCTCCTTCACTTGCTTAAACTGAGCTTAGACACGGGGTTTGTCCCCATAACAAGGTGAACTGCAGTTGTGACATCTTAAGGGTGGCCTTACCACAGATCTGGCAAACGTGAGCACCATTAGTCTGTATAGTCTGATTTGCAAAGCCATGGAATGCATTATGTCTGACCTCATAGACTATGATATAAAAACCTTATCAGGCCAGACCCACATCAACATGTATTTGTCAAGGGGTAATATTGCCTGCTCAGTTTAACCTCTTTGAGGAGGTTACACATGTTGTAAGCAGTGATCGTTTTCTTCACACAGCTTATTTAGTCCTGGCCAAAGCATTCCGCAGTATCCCTCATGATGGCATCGCATGGTGATGTGGATAGACAACTGGCTGCAAGACACAGCCCACATATTTAAGGTGTTAGACAGCTACTCTGAAAGTATGAAGGTGATCAGAGCTCAGTACTGGGCCCCTCCTTTTCAACAACTATTACTCTGATCTCCAGACCAGGAATTATGGCTTGTTACCCAGTTTACTGTTATTTGCAAACTTGGTTATTATTGTCATATCCCTCTATGGTACCTATTTGTTACAGCAGGACTAACAGTCATAAACAAGTAGTGCATGGAAAGAGGGCTAAAATTAAATGTAAAAAGTGTAGTACTGTTGCATTTGGTAAATGTCTGTTTATCCCTCTGATAATGTAGTCCAGGATTCTTGGAACCTCTACTAATTTAATCTCTTTCAACAACCATGTAGCAGCAGTAATCAAAAACTCCTACTGTTTAGCCCAGCTAATATCTAAAGGTATTTCATCCAGGTCAAAAGAAGTTATCATCACTCTTTATGAAAGCCTAAATAGACTTTTTGAGTATGATGGGTTCTTTGTGATGTATCTTTCTATACATATTAAACAACTGCTTGGGTCTGGGAGATCTCTGACCAAGAAGATTGCCTGCCTAAAGCTCCGGAGCTACTAGGAAGGGCTTGAAATGCTATCACTTGACTCATTTTATAGGTATATGCAGGGTGATCAGTACATTGCATCCTCTACCTTTAGGAGACCATACTCATTGATCTTCAGTATCTTTGCCAATTAAATATCTCCACTTATACCAGAGCTAGGGACTTAAATATTCAGCACATAAATGAAATGTTCTGATGAGACAAATTTACTATACAGTACCTACCCCAGACCTGGAACTGACACAAAGCGACACACAGTTAGCACAGGGATAAAATAATGTAGGTGACCCTAGTTCAATATTTATTTATTACTTTTTGAAAATGTTTGTTTTGAAACCTGTCAGATATTGAAATTCCTCACATCTAATAGTGTCACATCCATGGCATTTTCTGAGCTGTCGCATAATTACATTTAATGTATCTGGGAAGAGAGGTTTTGCTCCATCTGATTATATATAGCAGTATGAGGGGTTTTCAGAACCATGGTTTTAGTCTCACATTTCATGAATGATTCATAAACTTCCAAGTGTCACACATACTGAATGCTTGTGTCTTAAGTTTTATGACGTAAACTGAGTTTTTTGTACTTATAATGGACTTCAGAGGTTTATTACGAAAGTATGGCGTAGTGTTTCACTACAACTGGAAAGTCTTCTGAACTGTGAACTATTCAGATACAACTTTCACATGATGAGCATTGCTTGGAAATCTCCAGTAAATTACTTGCATGGCCTTGGCAACAAATTAAAATATTTTCTAGTCTAGAGTGTGTTGGTCAGTTTTATATGACAAGTAAATCTTGATTTTTGATTTAAGGCAAACAATCTTACTTTGACTGACTTTTAGTAATGATGATCAGCTTTTTCACATTAAACTAGTTCAGGGCAGTCAATTATTTCACTTATTCTAAATAATGTTTTATGTTATCCAAAACTGATAAATTATGAAACACTCATAATTGTTTGCAATAAGACACCTAGTGTAGACATTCCAAATGTATTGATTTCTTCACTAGTGGTCGCTGACAAAGTTGAGGGGTATGTGAAGTAATACATTTTAGGAGGACTACTTGAAGGACCGTTTCTATATCAAGTTTGTCAATACATCAGGAGTTGCAGCTTTATAATAAGATTGGGGATTTGGAGCCTTTTTATTTTTTCTGACCTTCTGTCTTTATTTTTTATTTAAGCGATAAATCTACTAGAAACACTGTTGCAGCCATTAAGAAAATAAATGTAGACATAAAATCACGTTTGGTAATGCAGTCATGGAAGACACATGATAACATACCTTTGTAGCATATACAAATACAGCCATGGTCACCCCCACCTGCCCAGTGCCTGGCATCACTTTAAATGCACTGGTGCAAAACTGACAGAAGCTATTGGGCAAGTCTGTCTGAGTGGCATCATCTGCTAGGGATAGACAGGTTACTGTAGGTATATGATGCACCAGCCATCCCACACATCCCTCCACACTCTGCTTTTCTTCATTTTCCAACTTTGCATATGATTTTTCCATCTTGGATTGAGGGTGGCTAAGTTCCACTGGTAGTACTAGAAGCATAGGTCTGGACTTTAGAATGATCAGAACTAGCTCACTGCTTGGCTACTAGTGCATTATGTACAAAGAGGCTGTTCAGGTCAGTGCGCACTGTACAGTGTCACACTCACTTGCGTAAAAATGAGCAATCCGTACCTCTCAACTGTTCCTGATTTTGACTCAAATTTTAACCCTGTCCCTCTTAATCCCTCCTAAAACTAGTGACTTTTGGAGGAAAGGTGGTGAATTACACTTAATGATGACAATAATTAAGAGTTATAAACTATTTTTACTTCAGAAAATATGTATTAATTCATATGCTCTGATTCTGACAATGTTTCAAGTTAATAGCACTAATATTTTAAGTGTCCTTATTTTTCCTTGACTTTCCCCTGATTCTGTTGAAATTTGTCCCCAATTGGTTGAGAGGTCTGGAGCAATCTGATCCAGTCCCTCATTTAGTGCTACAGCACAGAAAAGCAAGCAGTCTAAGAAAATGGTGGCCGAGGCTTGCAGCAACAAGAAGAAGCCAACTTTTAACTCTGCAACATTTTATTTTGTTCATTTGTTGAACACAGATTTAAAAGGTAGACTACTGCAAATGGCCTTATGTAAATAAATAAGGTGACTATATTTGTATAATTAACAAAAATCATGCATGTCTAATTAAGTCCTTGCAGTATTTTAATTGCCCTACCAAATAAAATTCAAAATGTGCTTTAGTGCATAGTTTTGGATTGAAATCTTAAACTTGAATTATTAGCTTCAGTAGAGGCAATGCTATTGAGGTTTACTTGTTTTAGGTTACAACTGAGACTTCTTGGGGAAAAGAAGTTTATTAACCCGATGAACATGCATTTATAGTTGGAAAAGTTTGCTTAGCTTTTATATGAAAGAAATGTTGAAGTTATTTATACTTCTTAAGAGTTCTACATTCGGCGTATAGAGCAGCAAGTCTTTGGATTGCTAATCATAATATTTTATTTACTCCTAACATTAGTGAATTTTTTTACAGCTATCATCTTAGAAGAATAAAAGATATGACAGATTTGATGATAGGCAGCGATCAGTGTCTGTTTCTGTAAGTACCATTGCAGTAGGGCCTTCATTTCCCTTGATTGTCATGGGTTTGAATATTTAGCAGGGTATTTGTGAAATTATTGTATTGCTGTATATTGGGTCTATGTTCGGCTAACAAAAAATAAAGAAAACCCAAACAGCGAAATATCAAATGGAAGATAGCAAAACCAACAATTACCAAAGAATGACATCATTGGAAAAAAAAGTTAATCGAATGTCCATAGTCAGCCAACATTGCAAGCACAGCCAGCCAAGGTGGGGGCTTACTGATTGTTGGCCAACTATGACCATTCAATGAATTTATTTTCAGTGATGTTATTCGGTAATTGTCAGTTTCGCTGTCTTCCGTGCAATATTTCACCATTCGCGTTTTTTATTTTTAAGTAGCCGAAAACAAAGAATCCAGATGAAGCTGGATTGGTCCCACTCACAGGTTATCTTTTGTGGATTTGTTTTGTTGGATTTAATAAAGTGGACTTTGTCACATATCAATCGAGTTTGTGCTTTGCAATGTGAAGTGAACCTGTGAGTGGGACCAAACCAGCTTCTTTATCTGGATTCTTTTGTTTTTTTGGTTTGTGATCCATTTATTTTTTTCAAGTTTGACATGGGCAGTGAAAATAGTGGGGATTCATTGGCCCCACTCCTTACACGGAATTCGGACCTTGAGACTCTATAACAGGCTGTGCTTAATTTAAGCTCAGTCGTGCAGTCCTTATCATTTAAAGTTAACGCTCTGCTCGGCACGCCACCTTCTGATGTCCGACTGCACTTGAATGCTTCTTGTGGAGCGGAAACGGCATCTACAAACTCATGGATGGTTTTAAATGATTTTAATGTAGAAAACACTTAGTGCCCTTCTGGCAGCAATATTTCTGCTGTTTCAAATGGTGTTGGCAGTTCTAATTCCTCCGTACCCTGTGGACAACGTATTTCTCAATTAGCAGAGACTTCCTCAACAGTAGCTACAGTTCCAGTTTTACAGGACTGGCTTTCAGAGACAGTTACATTTGGGGAAACTGAAGGACCCAGGATAACTAATGGTGGTAATGATTTACTGTCATTATTTGATTACAAACTGTCTAAAATTAAGCAGCTTCAACTTAAGCAACTTCAACTTGATCATGCTTATTTTATGGAGTGCATAAAATAAAACCTTGTGCCAAAAGGCTTAAGAATGTAACGCTATCCGAGTGGTTTGCAGTTTGATTCTGGCTTAGTCAAGGAACTGATTGCTTTGTTTGATAAACATGGTGTAGAATATATGCATGTAATTGTGAATCACAATGATTTATTAATTAATGAACTGATCACATCTGTTACTGAACTGGATAATACTATTTATGGGCACCTACATTATGATCATTTTAAATATGAGCATTTACGTATATTCAAAAGTATGGATCAGCTTGTCAACTCTAAGTCTAGAAAGTTAAAAAAATTAACAAGGGATGGAAATGACTGTGGAAAAGGTTTAGCATACCCTAGGCCCCCACCTTCTCAGGAATGGGGAAATAAATTTACTAATTCTAGTTTGAATTCATCAAACACTAGTTATGTAAATAACCTAGGTAATCCTACATCAGGTAACTCTGGGCAGACCTTTTTAGACCCAGAGGAGTTTCCACCATTGAGATGCTCAGAGCGGCTGAGGAACAAGGACCCACCAGTGAATAACAACTGGGAGATGGCTCCGGTGAACACATGCACACACACTCATTGGAACAGGGGAGGGATGGCGAACATGAGAGAGAAGAGGTTCTATACCCAGACGTGGAGCAACAGGATTTAACTGTGTCCATGCCTGACAGTTTGAATGCATCATTTGATATTCCCCCTGACCAGACCCCAAACCATTCCTTACCACCCTGTCATATTGTTACAAGCACTCTGGGTGATTTTAATGTTTATAATTTTTCTAGCATTGAGATTAACTCAGAACACTGTGATTTGTTTGCAAAAGCATTTACCTTTGTACATCCACAATCTATGGATATTTCTAACACTCTAATGGATCTGAGAATGTACACAAGTAAATTAAATTTGACAATTCTTTTTAAAAACTCCTTTTCTGTATCTTTTCTTGACCCTTTGGCTATCTCAAGTACCTACAATCCTCCACTTCACCCCATTATTCAATTATTTGAGAATATTTGTGAACTGGACATAAATAATTCTATTTTTAGGAACAGGAACTCATATTTTAGTGTTTTAGGTGAGAACAAGGTTACTGATGCAATAAAGAACTTTTTACATACAATTAGAATTATGAAACCAGATAAAGGGGGTGGGGTGGTCTTAATGAATTGTGAAGATTATAAGAATATGCTATTTATTTTAGAAGGAAAAGCTTATACAAAATCTTCTCTAAATGAATTAAATGTCTCAACAATAAAATAAGAAATGAACTCAAAGACCTTTTTATTGAAGGATCTATATCTATAGATGTCCTTAATTATTTATCTGTTCCTTATCCCAGACTAACTGTTATGTTTGGACTACCAAAATTGCACAAGAATCTAATACAACCACCCATGCGTCCCATAGTAGACTCAAAGGGCTGCATTACCCACGCCTTGGCTAAATACGTAGATAATAAGTTAAAGGAATGTGTATAATGAAACGCATGTTTGTAAAGATTCATGGAGTTTTCTTGAAGCTATAGATAAAATACCTTTTAAAGACGCAGATATTTTTATAACTATTGACATCAAGGACTTGTATTCTGTTATACCCCATGTCACGGGGTTAGAATGGTTTACAGAATTTCTTTATGAAAAAGGTATTGCACATTTTGATGTTTTGGTTTACACACAACTGATGGAGATGGTTCTTAATGTTATTTCATCAAGAAATATACCTACAACAAGTGGGAGTGGCCATGGGCTGTGCATGTGGTGGTCTTTATGTCAACATTGTGGTTATGCAATGGGAGAGAGAATTTGTAGTTCCCTCATTTCAGATACATGAAGTTCTATACTAGGTTTTTGGATGATAACTTCATTAGATCCATCCCATAGAATAAACATATCAATGATTTTATTGCCTACATTGTGAAACTACCACCAATTTTTTGAAGTTCACACACACCAGTGACCTTGACATGATTTATTTTTTGGACATTCTTTTGTTAAAGGATTATCAAAATGCAAAGTTTGTATAAAGGATTTTTAGAAATAATACATATTCTAATTGTTGCATTTTTCTAGTACCCACCCTGTGAAACAAAAAAAGGCCATTGTAAAGGGCCAGTTTATGTGTGCAGCATGTATGGTGTCTGTTATGGATGAATTTTTGAATGAATGTGATAATTTAAAACATATGTTTTTGAAAAGAGGTTATCCTTTTAAATTTATCAGTGACATCATGATGGTAGTTAATGAGAAGGAGCGGGGATTTTATGTGCCTTTACTATCAGGTGATGTAACTAATAATGCTCTGTCTATTAACAATAATGGCACTAACATTATCGAGGAAAGTAGGGATTTTAAAACTTCTTTTATTACTGTTTTTACACAAGATAGTTTTATATTGATGAAGATTTAAGTAAAAGATTGGTCCATCCTTAGACAAGAGAAAAACATTAGATCCTTGATAGGCTTACAACCTACTATAGTCTATAGAAAAGGAAAAAACTTGAAAAATATTTTTATGACTAGAAATGTGTATCTTAATCACAAGGTTGGTTCTATGAACAAATGTGGTAGATATAACTATTGCACACATATTAGAGAGGGTAACTCATTTTGTATTAACAACATGGAAATTAGGATTCGCCAAAAATATAATTGCTGTCCAGAGAAGGTCATATATTGTGCTATATGTACCAACTGTTTGTATTACTACATTGGCAAGACCAATCGTAAGTTAAGGAACCACATATATGAACACATATAAAAAATATACCAGTACTTTAAGCAAACATATTATGGAAAACACTAATCATAAATTTCAATTTTTATTATAGACAGTATCAGTATGGATATAAGAGGAGGGGCTTGGTCATTATTAGAAAAAAGCAAATTATACTGGCAGTTGCAATTAAATGCAGGGAACTGGCCAGTTCTAAATGAAAATATTTCTTTTAGCCCCTTACTGAAATTGAAGGCACTAGAGAGGTACTATAACCTCCCTTGGTATTTTTAATACAGTAATTGTAACATATTTGTATTTTTTAAACCATATTTATTTTATGTATATGTATGTATGTATATATATATATATATATATATATATATATATATATATATATATATATATACATTCATACACTTTAAACTTACTTTTTACACTTCATGACATACATATAGTTTGTAGTTATATTGGGGGTGTTTGTGCTATTTACTAGTTGCCTATTTATTTGTATGCAGATATATATATATATATATATATATATATATATATATATATACATGTACATTCATTTATTGGACTGTTTACATTCTATTTGCACTGATTTTTATCTTATTAATTGTTTAAATGTTGACACTTCCTGTTGAGTTACTATAAAAGGAAGTATGCATTTGTGGTATGATATCTGATGAAGTCTAGATTTCCTAGACGAAAACGCTTTTCTTTTGTGGATTTGTTCTGTTGGATTTAATAAAGTGACTTTGTTACACATCAATCGAGTTTGTGTTTTGCACCGTGAGTGAACCTGTGAGTGGGACCAATCCAGCTTCTTCATCTGGATTCTTCATTTTTTTGGCTTGGTTTGTGTTCCGTTTTCATTTTTTGCTTGTAAAGACTCTGGTGGTCGTTATCATAGTATGAACCTGTGTGTGGAATGCCGGCAAAATGCAAAGTATCTCTATTTGTTGCCTGAATGAATTACTGTCACTGTGGTGATGAGGAATGAGCAGTGGTGGCAGACTGATATTTGGCAGGCACATTGACAATAAAAAGCATACAAAAGAAGTCTTTTCTATGAAGGGCAAACAAAGCTAGCAGTAATGAAACAAGCATGTCTAACTAGATGCTAATCGTTATGACTCTGACAATTTTAATAAGACCTTGGAAAGTATTGATAAAGCATACATTTCAAGACTATATAACTTGTAATATAGTTTATGAACATTTCAACTTATGACATGTTAGAAGTTGCAGTCTAGAAGGAAAGCAGATTTTGACATAGTCACGCTATAAAAATACTACAACTGTCTGCCACCTTTGATTTCAAGCATTCATTGGGATTCTGCCTATTGTTTATGATTTTAGAGCATAATTCCCAAGCTGTGGGAAGACACTCATGGTTATAGTAGATTACTGAGGAAGGTGTCACAGTAGAAGGAAGGACACCTACTAGCCTCCATTATTTGCTTGATGTTTTAATGTTTTCAAGTTTGATTCCTTGCTGGAAAATTGTTGATGAAAATTTTCATGTATGTAGTTGTAGTATACCTTGGATCACAGTCTATTATAAATACAACACTTGTATCGTCTGTAAGATGCAATATTTCAAGCCAGTGCTTCTTATTCAAAAGAAGTAATTGTTGGCACATTAGTGCTGTTTTTATGGAGGATGTATGCCATCAACAACCCAGGCAGAAGACGTCCGCTGGGCTTTGTAAGGTGATCATTAGAGCTATGAACAAAATATTCACCTGTTATTTTTTTCCCCGATGGATTTTCTGACCTTATAGGTATGCTCATAAAATATTTTAAAAAAGTGGTCCACTGGAGTTGTACACTATTTTTTAAACAGCCAGATTATATTGATTATTTTTCAGTAACAAAATAAAATGAAAGTGGCAACTATTTACAACAACAAATTGAGTAACCATGATTACTATAGGCAGTGATAACATGACTACAACAATAAACCATTTCTATTCCTATGCCACCTTCAGGACAAGATCACAAACTTCTTTTCCTAATTCTTTATATAAGGTTTTATTTATTAAAGCTTAAGAAATCATTATGATTGATAACTTGTAGTAGCCTGGGGTGCTGGTGAATACACAGGATGAAAGCATCCTGCAGGCTTACTCCAGGGACTGCATCAGTCCTTTATTCAGCATATTTATTACACTGAAATTGGGGAAGACTGTTGTTGCATATAATAGAACAATGGATGAAAACAGAGATGGGTGTCGGTGTGATCTCAATTGCTGATGCTTGGATATAACTATGCCGACATAGGCACTTAGTTGCCCCACTGCTGAGAAAGAGAGCAACCCTGAAAAAAAATCACTCATATGTTTCAGGGGATTCTAAAAGATAAGGTAGATGTAAAAGCAGTTTTGGTAGAGCATGAGGAAAAGCCAAATCCCTTAAACCAAGTTATGAGTGAAATACAGGTACTATTATGCAAGATGAGGCTGAATCAAGAAAATGTAATCATTATGTTAGTGCCTTCCTCAGAAACTTTGTCACATTGCTGAGTAATTTGATCAAACATGAAAATAGACATGTTCTGGAAGGAATAGCCATTTTTTTTACGTAGCTTTATTAATTTATTTTAATGGGGTAGTGCACTGTTCAATACTGACCAATTTCAGGATCAGCCAGGGTGAAATACAAAACATTAACGAACAAAAAGTACATAATGGTAAGCAATAACAGTAGTTCAGACTAATTACATGGGGAAAAACTGCATATACATTCTAGTGAACAAGCACAGTGCAATATACAACCAAGCAGAGTGTAGTGTGCAATATATGTACTAGTTTCAATTCAAGTTTTTAGGGTCACTGTTCAGTGACTTGAGAGATGAGAGGAGACTCGGAAAGTAGATATGTTAGGTGATGCGTCTTGTTGAAGCAGGAACATTTGGCTTGGATGAAGAAGTGTTTTTGAGTTGGTGATCATCACTGTGTAAACAAAATTACTGTGATTCCCAATACTACAAACCAGTTCAGTTGAAAGCCACTTTCAATGAATCCGAAACAAATCTTCTTTTCTCAGTTTGGGGATGAGCCAAGACCCTTCTTCCCCTCCATGTGGGGAAAAGATCCCCCTCACTTACCTCCATAACTTATCCCCACAATCACACAACACTGACTCAAAGGGCAGAGTTGACTCTTTCAGCATAATCTGTTTGGCAGTATTGGGACTTAATAGTATTTGTCTTCGAACAGCTGTCACATTCCCATTCACAGAGCTACCTGAAGATATGGAAGAGCCTATCTGGGCTGTCACATTACTATTCACAGAGCTACCTGAAGATATGGAAGAGCCTGACTCGGCTGTCACATTCCCATTCACAGAGCTACCGGAAGATATGGAAGAGCCTGACTCGGCTGTCACATTCCCATTCACAGAGCTACTGGAAGATATGGAAGAGCCTGACTCTGCTGTCACGTTCCCATTCACAGAGCTATCTGAAGATATGGAAGAGCCTGACTCAATTGTCTATATTACTGATAATTGCAGGTGGGATGTATATTTTCAGTCAGGCTGAAAGATGAGGTGAAGAAATCATACTGAATGTAAAAGCATATTGCAGGTATTTTATAACTAAAATCCATAACCAAATAATTCAGGAATTCAATTTGAGAAAGGCTAGAACTCATGCAGGATTTATGAATATTGGTCATAACAATGTTAGAATGGCACTGCACTATTTGCTGCTTTTATTCCATGAAAAGAACAACTTTTGTTGGTGCTCAGGAATGCCAGAGATCAAATCTTCATTAAGCAACTATGACTTCCAGCCACTTTGAGATTGACCAATGTGGGTAGATTGCATATTTTTTGTCCCCTGTTGAAAAAGAAGAATTTTGAAGCAATCAGAGAAGGTCACTCTAACTTCCAGCTCTCTTACTAATGAGCCCGCTTTGTCATACAGCACCAGAATGCCATACTATATATGTGAATATATAGTTTGGGAGGGTGGCCTAATGGTTAAGGTGTTTGCCTTACAAACACAAGATGCAGGGTTTGAGTCTCACAGGGGATAATTGGCTTGGCTTGTAATGGCAGTTAGCTTAGTACTAATCTATAAACCTATGAATATGAATGAGGAAGTTAACTGCAAGTACTCCAGTGTTTATGTTGCAATGCTGTCATTAATTCAAGTTCTATGAAGGTAAGACTCCTCCAGTCAGACCTAGGTTCAGAAGTAATTATGAGGGACATGACCAAGAAAATTGTTGAGGAGTGTAGCCCAATTTCTTAATTGGCCCATAGTTACACAGAATGCAAGTGGAATCAAACCTTGGACTGCAGGAAGCAGATTGTTAATGTAGAGGATTAAATGTAAATTGTTATCTGTCAGAAGCAACACTCTCATCTGGAATTCAGCCTTAGGACTGCTCATACCCAAAGCAATACTCATATCCCTAGAACAACAAACCAAACAAAAAGATCCATGTAGGAATGATCTCGGGACATTCTGCATGTTAGGCAGTTGTAATAACCACTACATTACAAAACCCCATCTATATGAGAAAAAAAATCTGGGGAAGAGACCAGTTAATAGTCTGGGTTGGTTCGTCATGTGACCTTTTCCCCTGGTGGAGATTACTGTCCTATATTATGGGGGTGAGTGCCCCCCTTCACCACAGTGCTACTTAGATTACCTTGAATTTATAGCAGGTCAGAAAAGCAGACCATTGTGATCAATGCAATGACTCTTATTTAACTACTAAAGACACTGCTGACTGAACTTGCTTTATGGTTGTTAACATATCACCTAGTTACAATTTTGTATGCTACTGTTTGCCTCTGATAGCTCTGTTGATGATCAGAGCTACAGTTCATTGACTGTGTTAAAGCTGGTTGAAACCTTTTTCCATTTTGTTGACTTATTATTGACTTATCCTTGAAAGATGTGTGCAAGTTGGTCAGTATCTGTGGTTCATTAGGGCCTTGTATTGAATCCTTCTCTACCTATTATGTTTAGATGCAGAACTGATAAAGCCACTGATGTACCTATAGAATTAGAATATGTGAGGTAATTAAGATGGTGATACCGTCTTTAGCAGTTGGTTTTAGACAGCTTATTCTCATCAAATTGTTGGTTGATTTGTATAAAACTGTAATGTTCAACATACAGGTATGGTCATGCCAGCAATAGGCCCAACTCATCACCTTATGCTAAGGGAAAGGTTAAATGAAAGGAAACCAGATTTTAATGGAATGAAGCCTGGAAGTTGTGCACAGGTTGGTCTGGCAAGGCATCATTGCTTCCAGATATGGCAGGGCATTGCTATTTATGTATATAGGGTTCGCACCTGACCAGAAAATTTAGTGTACAAGGACAAAGGATGGAAAATTGTTAGTGCCTTCCTTACCTTGGTGTCTGTATTGCATGTTATCAACACATATTTACTTAATGAGGATGAAGGGATACCCTCTAGTGGTGGTATTGTATAAGGTAACATAAGAAACTGCACAAGTTATATGAGGGGACTAATTTTAATTGCACTTTGAACCCCTTTTGGGATGCAGTAACAAAGGAGAAGGATCTCTTAACTAAAGAGAGGGTGAATCTCTTAAATATTATGATGATCAGTGGATGTTAGATGCTAGGAGATGGAAAACAAGAGAAAATATTTGTGTGTGAATATGTATGTATGTATGTATGTATTATATGTCATCAAGGCAGACTTGTAATCAGATTTTTGGCTTGTATCAGTAGGTATGGTGTCCCAATTCTATTAGTGGAAATTCAGACATTAATACTGTCAAATCATCAGCATGTGGAACTAGAATTATTTAGCATAAGTTACAGCGACACACTCCTGAGAGAAAGTGTGTAATCTGTATACCTCACAGAGAAAAATGTTTTATTTTTATGCATTTTTTGCAGGTAGACTATAATACTCTGCATCCACTGCACTAACTCTGAGGGTGCAGTACTTTGGATGTATGTTGTATGACTGACATGCTGAACTTCTCCAATTCAAATAGACAACTTCGGTCTGCCAACAAAGCCTTAATCAAAACCATCACATGCAAAAACAACTCCGGGGAATCACTATTTGTCCATGAAATAGCAAAAATATGGAACAACCTTCTCCCTGCCCTCAGACTACAAAACTACACACCCACCTTCAAAAGCATACTTTAAAACATACCTCTTCACCAACCATCAATGCAACTGTAATTGACCCCCTGAAGCCTCGTCCACTCACTATTTCTACACCCCATCTGTCCTGGACAACACAAACAGCACCATCTAACTATACCTATCCATGTGTGAGCAATAACCTATGTATGTTTGTGTGTGTGTGTGTATGTATGCTGTTACATGTATATTGGCTTGAATGTATATATGGAAACTTAAACATTTATATACTCTTATTCAATCTTATCCACTCTTGTTATATATTTTGTACACTTGTATTTTCAACCCAAAGGGGAAATGTCCTCTTACTGTATATTAATGGCTGTAAAGTCTACAGTCTGTATGCTACTACTCTGTAATGCCTCTTGTAATTTTTTTTCTTCTCTCTGTAAACTTATGGGGTTTTTCTCCCCAGGACTCTGCTGAAAATGGACACTTGTCCATTTGGACTATCCTGTAAAACAAATGTTACATAAATAAATAAATGTGCAAATTTTAATTTACTGCTAAGTATTGCAACCTTATATTTAGCACACATGGTAAAGGGTAAGATGGTGCAGGCTTTCTTACAAAAAAACTTGTAATCAATCCATCCATCCTCAACCCCTTTTTCCATTTTTGCACGTGGGGTCGGGGTGTCATTTCAGCAGTGACAGTCATCTCGAGCTAAGGTTTACACTGCTAGGTGACTGGCCCTGCCATGTTAGATCATCCTTATCACTCACTCGCACACACACTCACTCCTAGGGCCAGTTTAGAGTGTCCAGTCCACCTGTGGCATGGCTTTGGGGCCGCTTCGATATTTTGCTGTTTCAGGCTTTTGAGTTTGACCAAGACGCATTTGAAAGAATGCGCCTTCGGTCTTCTAATAGGGTACCTTCTTTCTTCTATCAATTCTGTCCACTGTTCTCTTTTTTTTTTTGCATTTAACCCATGTTGTAAAAATACGCTCCTCTTATTTTAACTGTCTGCAAAATCTTTAATGTTCTTTTATTCAAGCTAAACCAAATTATTTCTCTTATACCTTTTTAATGCAGCTGTCATCCACACATTATTTTCTTATTATAGTAGTGTTATCTGCTTAAGACATAAATAATGATATATAAATCCCCTCTGCTGTTTCCAGCTTTACATCTTGTATAGTTATGTTACAATTCATGATGGCTGTATTCATTACCATCGTAAACAAAATCCCTTCTTTGGAGATCCTTGTTTAACACCTGTTTGAATTGTTAAACTTTCACCCTCCCTTCTATTAACCATTATGTTATTCTATGTATTTTCATATATTAAATCCAGACCACATCTTACTTCATACTCTCTCAGAATGCTGCCCATACTGCTGTGTCCTGTAGAATTGATTGCTCTCACAGCATCACAAGTCACAACCTTCCACCCTTCTTGTCTCTCAATGCTGCCTGTCACTTCTTTTTCCATCATACATCACCTTTCCTATTACTTTCTTAAACTTTTTAAGTGAACGTTTTCATAAATATTTTGTAGTCTATATTCTGTAATATAACAGGTTTCTATTTTTTGCATCTTTTCTTTCCTCTTTTTGTATATCAATTTCACTGCTTCTTCACAGATTTCTTTATACAATATACCCTCTTATAACTATGCACTCATTACCTGTAAAGATACCCATGTTCTTCTTTATTCATTTCGTTATAAGGCATATAACCCAAACAGTCTGGTCCTGGAACACTTCCTTGATTTACTTCTTTCAATATAACTTCCATTTATTCCTGGTTTGCCTTTCATTCTAAGCATTATATCTCTTCTTTCATTAACTACTGAACATTACATGTTTTTTTCTCTCTTTAGTTACCTTTTGCATGCATAGAAGATAATAGAAGATTACTAGGCTAATAGCCCTAGGGCCTCTACAGGCCTAGCCAAGTATAACCCTGTTCCCAGGTTTGTCCGGCTAAGAACTTGCTGTATTCAACTGGACATATAAGAGAATTTAAGTACCTTTATCTGCACTTTTTTTCCAAAAAAATACAGTATTTAAATTGATTTCAACTGTGTTGCAGGAATATTAACTGAACTGGAAGTTTTGACTCTGCTCTTCAGTTAGTCCCACCCACCATCCCTGTTTTTGTTTGGTTTTGGTGTTAATCTTAGTGGCCTTGAAACTGCCCGCCCCTCTTGTAAATTTGTGTTTGGATACTCCTTTTGGGCCCATCTCATTTGCTCACTCAACTGAGTGCAGTGAGATCATATTCTGATTTCAGGCACTCCTACTGTGTACAAAGAGAGCATCTGGAAAACAGAAAAAAAAATTAAGCTTGTTTCCTGCCTTTCCTGTTAAGTGGTATAGACTATTTGTAGGCTTCTGAGCCCCCAAGCCCTTCTGTGTTGGAGGGAAGCCTTCTAGCTTAGTTTTTTTTTTCTTATAACTAGCCAGTTTTCTAGTTTCAGCACTCAAATCTGTTTCTTTGATCTCAGCACTTGTTCAAAAAAAAAAAAAAAAAAAATTCATCTGCTTTTACTGTACTTGTGTTTCTACCTACTTTATTTTACTTTTGCATCATCTTAAAAGTACTCAATTGTATTTATTACTGCTTGGTTGTAACTCATTCTTTTGGTTTAAACACTTGGCCTTCGGACCAGTTGTTTTGCACTGAGAGGGTTTGTTGTCTGCACTGTAGTGGCAGAACAGGTAGCTTACATCCTTCTAGGTTGGGAACTGCTGATTGGGGGCTCAGTGTCTGTTATTCTAAAAGTGTATTAATTCTGGTTTAAGCACTTGGGCTTTCAGGCCAGTTATTTTACATTAAGAGGGTTCGTGGTCTGCACTCTTGTGGGAGGAGAGGCTGGACTCTGCCCTTCGGAGCTGGGAATTTCTGGTTAAAGGCTTATAGTGCATGCACATCTGAACTGCTTCTTACTGAAGTTGGTGCGCCTTGTTTGCTGTGGCATAGACTGGATTCAGGCCTGCTGGATCTAGCTTTGTTTGTGTAACTTGAGCACCAATCCAAGCATTCTCTAAAGTATTCAATTGTATTTATTACTGCTTGGTAGTAACTTGATTAAAGTGTAGCTATCATTCTAAGTCTTTTGGATTAAGCACTTGGGCTTCAGACCAGTTATTTTACATTAGGAAGGTTTGTGGCATGCACTGTGGTGGCAGGACAGGTAGCTTTCATCCTTCTAAGTTGGGAACTGCTGATTGAGAGCCCAGTGTCTGTTATTCTTAAAGTGTATTGGTTCTGGTTTAAGCACTTGGGCTTCAGGCCAGTTATTTTACATTAATAAGGTTTGTGGTCTGCACTCTTGTGGGAGAAGAGGCTGGACTCTGCCCTTCTGAGCTGGGAATTTCTGGTTAAAGGTTTATAGTGCCTGAATATTTGAACTGTATCTTACTGAAATTGGTACACCTTGTTTGCTGTAGCATAGACTAGATCCAGGCCTGCTGAATCTAGCTTTGTTTATATGCTTGTTGTTTGTTTGCTTGTTATTTCCCTGGAACGCTAATTCCACCTAATATGTGGCTTCTCAGCGCTTCTGTGGATCACTAGTGATATCTGCATTGCTTACTGTACTTATTTCCTTGTTTCACTTGAAAGAAAGTTACTGTTTGTCGTTTTTGCATTTAAGTTACCTGTGACACATTGCACATAAGTTACCTGGCACTTGCTCACTAAAGCAATTATATAAGTCAGCACTAAAAATTAAAAACACTACACCCTCACTCCCCACTGGCCCTTGTTTTCAATTATTAAGGAATTCCCAATATTATTCTAGCATGTCCAAAGGTCAGTTGTCAATCTCCTCTCCGGTCCAGCTGGTGAATCTGGGAATCTTGAGGCAATGTTACAACTGCCTCATGTACACAGACAACCCTCTCCTCCTCCCAACAAATTCCAACACATGTGAGAGATGCAACCATATAGCCTGGAGGCTAAGCTCTCTCAACTCAGTACTGGCATAACCAGTCAGGAGGAGAAGGAAACCACACTCACTACAATTCCAGTCTCACATAGACCTACCATGACAGCAAACCAAACACATAATCACACAAAAACATACTCGGAGGCTCTAAATAAAGATCTGCCTAAGCAGCAGAGACCAGCAAAGCAGACACCTAAGCAACCGCTACCCCAAAACAAAACATGTGCAACACATGTCTCACAAAGCCAGTGTGCCGAATAGTCACAGCCCTTAAGACTAAACAACACACCTGATACACTTGTAATAGGTGACTCTATCGTCAGGCACACTGATGTCCCGCTCACCAGGCGGAACAAGGAGAAGGGTCACGGTGAACAGCCTGTCGGGCGCTAGGATCTGCCACATAACACAAGCACTCAGGTCACTCCAAGGCAAGTACAAATATGACTCAGTCATTGTCCATGGTGCTGTGAATGACCTGAGACTTACCTCCCTGGACTACATGAAAAGAGACATAAAGGAGCTCTCTGAGCATGTAGCCCAGGCCGGTATGACCCTGACCTTGAGTAGCATCTTACCCTCACCAAGAATGATGCCACAATATGAAGACAAGATGATCAATTTCAACAATTGGCTTAAGTACTGGTGTCATTCAAAGGGGATCCAATGCCTGTCAGCTTGGGATGATATGCTCTACAAGCCACGATGCTTTGCTAGGGACGGCTTGCACCTGTCACCCCTGGGCTTTCGGATATTGGCAAAGGCTCTTGCTACCCCCATAGTGCCTTTTTTAGGCAAGGCTGAAAAGACAAACCCACCTCCATAGGTATCACAAGGGATAAGAAACTAAGAGTAATGCTACTCAACGCCAGAAGTCTAAACCTCAAGATGCACGCACTTGAAACTCTCCTTAGCATGGAGAACATCGATATCTGTGCAATAACAGAAACCTGGTTCAGGGCTCCCGAGAGCACCCCAGCACTACCAGGTTATACCTCATACCATGCTTTTCAGCCCCAAAACTTGGACCGAACCACAAAAGGAGGGGGAGTATCGATATTCATCAAAGATACCCACACCTCCATGTTGGTGGCAAAGCACGAAGCATCAGAGACTATCCATGTGCAACTAACAGTGGGTAAAACTGCCTTCCAGTTTATAGCCTGCTACAGACCACCCTCCCAAACCCAGGAACCCCACTCGGTCTTCCTGAGAACACTGGAAAATATGAAGGTCTCTCCAAACACCATTATATTGGGCAACTTCAACTACCCAAACATAGACTGGGAGCATTACTCTAGCTCCAACACCCTAGCCCAAAGGTTCCTTGAATTTATAAACTCAAATGCTATGGAACAACTTGTTACCACTCCCACAAGAGGGGAAAACATACTGGACCTGATCATCACCAACATGGGGACTCTATGCTCCAGACCAGAAGTGTATCTCTCACTGGTAAGATCAGACCATAAACTGATCTCACTGGATATTCACATCCCGACCCCACCCCCTGCCCAGAAAACCACAGTGAAAAACTTCTCTAAAGCAAATTTCACACTCCTCAACACCGAGGTGGAATCCTTCAAAGCCCCCGGGCCTGTGGAAAATACGGCCCAGACCGCAGAATCCTTTATAAACGCATTCTATGAACACCTTCAGGAATGCATGGATGATGCAATCCCAAATAAAACCAAGACCCAATGCTCCAAAGGCAGACGTCCTGTCTGGTGGACGCCAGCCATAAACAAACTATACAATAGAAGGAGGAAGCTACTAAATGATAGAGCAAAATCCCAAAAAGGGAAGGCATCACTGATCAGTATTGGCAAAAAACTACGGGCACTTAAAATTGTCTAAGGCCAGCTTCGAGAGAAAAATTGCACAGGACACTAAGGATAATCACAAGGCTTTCTTTAGTTATGTTAGGAACCTGGGTGGTAATTCCCAGATATGCTCAGAATTAGTCCAAAATGACAAAAAATACACTGAACCCACAGATATTGCCAGCATCCTAGCTGACAGGTTCAGTGCAAACTCCCCCCCCTCCCCACCAAAAGGGCAAATATCTATCCCAGCAGAGTGCTGCCCCCCTGACATCTCAGATGCTCAGGTAAGAGCCGCCCTCTCCAAAGCAAAAAAGACAGCATCAATGGGACCAGACGGTGTCCCGGGCTGCGTCCTACATGAACTCCAAGAAGAGCTAAACCCAAACATAAAACTACTGTTCAATCTCAGCCTTACTACAGGATATGTGCCCAAAGAGTGGCGTACAGCAACAGTGGTCCCTCTTCATAAAGGTGGTGCCTCAACGGATCCTGGAAACTATCGCCCCATAAGCCTGACTAGCTTGGTCTGCAAAGCTATGGAAAGGATCATCATGGACCTCATAAATAAAGATATTGAGGACCTACAGATACTGGATCCTACCCAGTTCGGCTTTAAGGGCAGATCCTGCCTCTTAAACCTGGTTGATTTCTTTGAAACAGTCACCAAGGCCATTGACAAGGGGAAGGTGGTCCACATAGCCTACCTGGACCTCGCAAAAGCCTTTGATACAATACCCCACTCTGGCATTATAGATAAGCTCACCAGCTTAACTATAAACCCCTATGTCACTAGATGGATTGCAAACTGGCTCAAGGACAGAACCCACATGGTTAGAATTGCTGGAGCCATGTCAGACTCCAAACCAATTACAAGTGGTGTCCCACAAGGCTCAGTCCTGGGACCTCTCTTGTTCAGTATATATTTCTCGGAGGTACAGGCCAACACGGAAGGACTGTGGCTGACCAAGTTCACAGATGACTGCAAACTGGGCGCCATAATCGACTCTCCAGCCAACACAAGCATCCTCCAAAAGGGCCTCATAGAAACAGACAACTGGTGCCAGAGCCATGGCCTCAAGCTAAATGCCAAAAAGTGTATAGTCATCCCCTTTGGCAAAAACAAAGCGCCCACAAATTACCACATAGGTGGTAATCCATTAAGTACAGAAGAAGTAATTCGGGACCTGGGGACCCAAGTTGATAGCAATCTCTCATTTGACAACCACGTGGCCAAAGTGGTTAGAAAAACATTTTATATAGCCCACCTAATCATGAAGGGATTCACATCTAGATCAGGGGAGGTCACCGTGCCTCTTTACTCATCCCTCATCAGGCCCATAATTGAGTCCAATGCCCCTTTTGGGATGTATCTTACCAGACACCTGCAGCAACTGGAAAGACCCCAAAAGTACCTCACCAAGAGGATCAAAGGGCGCAAACAGATGCCATATGCTGCCCAGTTAAAGAAACTCCAGCTCTACTCAGTGGCATACCGCCTGTTCAGAGGCGATCTGTGCCTGACGTATAAAGCCATGTCCAACCCGGAATTAATGGGCATGCTGCACCTCAGAAAATCCAAATCCCATTGAGCTACGCGCTCGAGAGACTTGAACCTCAGCACTGAAATAAATAGGACATGCTGGAGGGACAGATTCATAACCCAGAGGCTCCCTTCACTCTGGAATAAAATCCCAGCCCAGGTTAGGCAGAGTCCCTCATTGACTCTCTTCAAGAGGAATCTTGATGAGTGGATGGGAGATCGTAGGTTTACCCCGGGTATCACTTCTGTGTCACTGTTAGACAGAGGCACAGTATACTAATCTCGAAAAAGTACATAGCAAAATAAATTTAAAATGGGTGGCGAAAGCCAAACACATTCTGGCTATGCTTATAAATGCCCTAGGGCAGATAGCCTAGTATGAACCAAGAATATCAAGGTATTAAATGGAACTAAGTCAACAACTACTGCCCCTGTCCAAGAGGGTCACAGGTGAAACTCCCGGGGTGAATTTGCGGTTTCCCATCCAATCATCCAAATTACACTTAAATAGGGTCATCAAGGGGCTCTGCTTTACCTGAATTGGAAGTTTGTTCCAATGGAGCAGTAACCTCTGTGAGACGTATCTGTCTCTCCAGCAAGGCCTGTTGATTTCACATACTAGGTTGAGTTCCCAAGAGTGAGTGCATCTTATGCCGTTTGATTTACGAATGTGCAGCATTTCCATTGGAGCAGGATCTGAGATTGCTTTATATGCAAGGCAGAGGTCACTTCTGAGTAGTCTGTAAGACATGAGTATAGTGACAGTGATTTCAGTCTGTCAGCATATGACGTGCTGAAGACCCTGAATTTTCTTTGTAAGAAACCTTTGAGGTCTTTCCAGTTGCTGCAGGTGCCTGGTAAGGTACATGCCAAAGGTAGCATTGTACTCTATTGTTGGCCTGATTTATGAGGAGTACAGGGGGGTTATAACCTATTTTGTTTTGGATGTAGTGCCCTTACTTCTGAGGTTGGGAGATGTAGAAAGCCTTTCTTACCACTGTAGAGACGTGGTGGTCAAAGCAAAGGTTGCTGTCAACCTGTGTGCCCAAATCTTTCATCACTAACTGCGTGCATACGATGGTGTTATTAATGTGGTAATCTGCAGGGATGTTGCCTTTGCTGAAGGGGATGATAATGCATTTTTTTTGCATTGAATTTTAGCCCATGACTTTGGCACCAGTCTTGTAGGATGTTATCATTGGGGACTTGATAGCACCCAGTTTGCAATCATCAGCAAACTTTGTCACCCATGGGCCGTTTGTTTTAGCCTGTACACCCGAGAAGTAGATTCCAAGCATTAGGGGCCCCAGCACAGATCCCTGTGTAACACCACTGGTTAAGTCTGCTGGTGGAGGTAGTTGCCTATTTTGACTGTGTGTGTTCTATTGGTGAGCCAGTTTGCAACCCACCTGACAATATATGGGTTGGTCTCCAGCTGAGTGAGTTTATCAATGATCCCCGAGTGGGTAATAGTGTCAAATGCCTTGGCCAGGTCCAGGGAGGCTGTATGCACGAGTTTGCCTTCATCCATGACTTTTGCGACTGTCTGAGTACTTAATTATCATCTACTTTAATTATTTTCATGGCTTGTTTTGTAAAAAATATATAAAATAATAGAATCATGGCTTGTTTTGTAAAAATATGGAAAATAATAGAATCACTATGAAATGAGACCATGTTCAAGAGCAGAACTTATTACATTTAATAAAAAAAAAGTTGACTTCTTAGCTAAGACTAAATGCTGGCAAACCTGTGCTTGTATAGGTCACATGTACCAATGGAAGTAAGTAAGTTTGTTTGATAAGGCATTTATAATTTATGATTCAGTAATGATAGAAACAAAAAGCATACCATTATGCATTTGCAAAATAAAGAGCTCAGAGGGCTGGAACTTTAATGTAGTGCATTCTTCAGCTGAAAGGACGTTTAGGAATAGACTACTTTGACCAGGCCTCGTAAGTTCTCTTACAACATTCAGGCTATTAGGATATCTAAGAACACTGGCTCCAGAATATTTGAGCCAAATACAATATTTGTAAGGCCATGTGTGTCTGATTATTTCTGGCAGCTTATTCCAAAGTAATGCAATTATTTAGCTTAAGTATGAATGCCCCTGTTTGTTTTGGAGATGTGTATGTGAAATCTTAGATTATCATCTTTTTGTATAAGAATACTTTCTACAGTTCAATATCTGTGAAGGCCTATAGTGCTGGATCATTAAATGCTCTTTAGTCTAATACCAACTTTCCACAAATGTAGCTGTAATGTAATATGTACAATTTATGATATTTACATCTGTCCATTTAATTTAAAATTATTGTTAACAGAATTTGCTTAAGAGACAGTGCAATGAAAATTTACTCCTAGTGAGTTGTCCTGTTTAAATACAGGGAATGTTGTTATATTCTAGAATAGATCAGCTATAAACATCAGAGAATATTATAAGACAGTTCACATCCCTGATTTTATAATGTCTAATCATTTGCTTTGTGCCTCTGTTTTAAAATGTTTGTGCATGTATACCAAAGGAAAAAGTAGCAGACATTACTGTACTCAAACCCTTGATTTCATTAACTTTAATCAGTGGAGCTGATATTAAGATATTGGTTTACCAAAATACATAAAACAGCATGCATTGGTGCCGAGTTTTAGCCCAGTATTAAGAACCCATTCACTGATTTGCTTCATATAAGTGTTCACATTTTCTTAGTCTGTTTCACTAGTTGTTATAACCCAGATTTGCAATTGTCTCCATACTTGCCAAGCCAGTACTGATCATTTGTTGGTATCATTGCAAATACTATGTTAAACAACATAGGACCAAGCAATGAACCTTGTGGAGCTCCACTATTGACTGGCAAATGATCATACTTTGTACCTTTTATTGTGATAGACTGGAATCTACCTTTTAGCTATGTTGTAGTTCTCAACTATGTGTGCATTGGCTTTAACATTCCATAGAGATATTTCTAAATTACTTAATGGGTTAGGGAGACAGGATTCTGCCAAATCTAAACAGATTACACCACGTGTGAAATCTAAGTCTCAAACCATGGTTATTTTGTCATAAAAATCTACTAAATTAGTGTAGATTGACCTTTTATAAAGCTATGTTGATTAATATCTAATAATGGAAATGTGGTGTTATTATTTTCTAGCATGTACCTGAAACATATTGAATTTAGGCAAATGCCTTGAGAAATAAGAGAAACTGGTCTGTAATTTTGTAAGTCTTGTCGATTACCTTTTTAAAGAGTGACATGATAATGGATAATTTTCAGAGCAAGAAATGGTGCAAGTTTAAGTGTTGGACCTAATATGCTATTTGTAATTGACAACCGTGGCATAGTGGATAACGCTGTTGCTTCACAGCAACAGGTTTCCTGGTTCAGTTCTTGGCTGGGATGCCTTCTGTGTGGAGTCTGCATGTCCTCCCTATGTTCGTGTGTTCAGGTTTCCTCCCACAATCCAAGGACATGCAGTAGGTGGATTGGACAGTCTAAATTGGCCATAGGTGTGAGTGTATGGTGTGGAAGAACTACAGTGGCAGGGCTAGCCACCCAGCAGTGTAAACATTGACTGTAGATGATTTTTGTTGATGAAGTGACACCCTGATCCCATGTGCAAAAGTGGAGAAAAAGGGGTTGTGGGTGGATGGAATAACATACCTGTAATATTATCCAGACATTTTGATGTGGCGTTATTGATTTTATTTAATGGCTTACTTGTATCTCAAGTTATTATGGAGCAACTATCCTCATAAGTGAAGTGTAATCCTTTTGTTTCATTATATGAATTAGTCCATTATTTACTAATATTAGCAAAATATGTATTGAATGCATTTATGATCTTTCACTCCCATGCTAAAGTGCTATTCACTTGTGATGTGTATACATGGTATACAGAAATGTTTATTGTATTTCTATAAGTTTTTCTTATTAGACATGTTTTCTGTTAATTTATCAGATTTAATTTTCTCACTCCTAATTTTGAATTTAATTTCCTAATTTATTCCATAATGAAAGTGATTTTAATTTAAAATTGTTAGATTTGTAAGTTGAAGTTAGGTCAATGCTTGTAGTAAGATTAAAATTTTTGATTACTGTGCTTTAGAAAAATAATCATATAATAAATATTTTGCCAACAATGCCATCAATTAATTTTTAAAATGTTCATAAATCAATCCATAAATGTATTTTGTTGACATTTGCATAATTATAGGAAATATTATGTCAAATGCTAATGAAATGTGGTCATACATTTCAAGTTGCGTAACCATTTGTATATTAATTATTTTTAGTATATCTGTAGCTACAATGTCAAATTTCTCCTTCTGATAGGATCTGTAACTTGCTGACACAATCCATGATATAAAATATTATTTTTCATAATGGTTGTTGGCAGTTAAATTCATCACATAAATACCTGGATAATTGAAATCATCCAGTAACAGGATGTTACTAATTTCCAGGATGCTCTCTAATATAGATAGATATTCTTAGTGCTTGATTAGTTCCATACTAGGAGCAATAGCAAAGAGTAGTAGTTTAAAATTGCTTGACAAATAGAGTCGTATTTGAACTAAACATTTCAAGTCTCATTCACAATTTTGACAAGATCTAGAGATTAAAGAATTATGAAATCACATAGTTACTCATTCTACACTTACAACTTTCCCTGATACATTCATATTTTGTATAGTTAGGGAAACTTTTTTTTTTTTTTTTTTTTGAGTTCCATGATTCTTCTAAGGTGATCATTTTATAGTTAACTGTTTGTATTGCATCTCCAAGTTCCTGGAACTTATTAACTAAACTCTGAGCATTACAAAAGTAACATGTCATAGCTGTAATGTGTCTTTCATGTCGGGTGTTTGTAGAGAAATATTGATAGCCTGCATTTTTTAAATGTTCTGATATTTTACCATTAGATAACATACACTTTTCTATGACATGCTTCTCTCAATATGCAGTGAGTTTAATGTTGTAAACCGTGCAAAGTTTCCTCAGCTATCTGTTACATGTGAGCTTTATTTTATAAATAATGATTTCAGTGATGGGAAGGAATCCTTTCACTGAAAACCAGTTCTGCATAAACTTTTCCAAAGTCGCAATAATAGGCAATATGGAGTTTTTCATATAGTTAAGATGGGTATAATATGTGTTCCCACTTTTTGAGATATTATCTGTTTGAAGTTCGATTTTTACCTTGAGTCTGGAAATCATCTCACTAACATTTATTTTATTTTATTTATTTTATTTAACATTTGTTGACCGGGAAAGTCCGACTAGGTTCCACAGATCATGTTTTCAGCGGAGGCCCGGGGAGAAATGCTCCAGAAGCATGTCTTTAGAACATCTGCCAGTTGAAAGTGCTGATACCATAACCTTATTGTTCAGGCTACAGAGAATCACTCTCCACTTACAGTCACTATTTACACCTGCTGAAGATAGTGTTGTGACAATTGGGGAGAGATGGGTGAAGGCTGCCAGCCTAGTCAAATAGAATTTGATATATAATTCTGGCATTTGCAAATAAATGTAAAATACAGGCATGTGTTCATGAGTGTAAAAGAATATTGTGAAATGTGGAACTGCAAAATGTGACAACATTGCACTCTACTGGCCCAGTGAAGCATGTTGTGATCCTTTCACGTTTTACAATTTGGCTCCAGTGCGTCTGGATTAAGGTTTCATGCCCATTGTTTTAAGGCTAAAGTTTATGACCAGAATTTAGACGTGGAATGTGCTTTATTGTGCATGTGAAATGACTTATATTGTTGTAAGTTTCTTTGCAGGTGTTAAATTGCTAAATAATGCAGTTTGTGGCCTGAGAACTCAGACCAGGTGTTAAGATGATACAATATTAATACTAGGAAAACCTAAGTGCCAAAAATGATGTAATTTGGGAGGGCCTTAGAGACATGCTTGTTAGTAATGTTTAAATACTATTTCTCACAAGCGACAGGGGAGCATTTTGATCTTGGATATCTAACTCACACTCTGCCTAAGCTCACATGTAAGTTTTTAGCACTGTGATTTCTTGTAGGAATAGTTAAAGCCAGTAAAGATTAATTAGGTATTTTTTCTTTGAAATCAGACCTGTTCTACTGTATTATTTTAAGTTTATGTGTGGTCTCTGAACTCTTAGATATCTCTGTGGTGTTGTAGTTTTGTCTTGTGTTTTAATTATTTATTATTAAATATTTTAAAAACCTTCTACCTGTGGCTGGTTTGTGTAGAGATAAGCTCGAGTACATTGCATATTTGTAGAGGTTATTGTAATAGGCCATTCTAAAGTAAACCATGACTGTTAGTCATACTACAATTGGATTATAATATTGCACAGTAATAATTAGACACCCTTTTAAGGGCCTTTTAGTAGCTGATATTATTAGCTGGGTGGTGGCAGTGATTACTACCATATGGTCTGGGTAAAGAGGCACAGCTGGAGAATCTGTGTCAGCCTTTCCCAGGAGTGTCTGTGAAGTTGTATAAATACTTATCTCAAAGTGTGTGTGTGTTGTCAGCTACTTGGCAGGGACACGAAGCCCTAGTTGGACCCAATAGCTGTGCCAGTGGGGAGTCTTATTGGGGACCTGGTAAACAAAGGAGCAACCAGCCCCAGACTGACTGTGATCTCTGTGTGCACTTAAGGGAAATTGTACTTTACTGTGTGTATTAGTTATCCTTTCCTCTCTTCTAGGAGATGACCTCCCTGGTGTTAGTGGTGAGGATTGAGGCTCCTTGATTGCTGGGCCAGGGCATGGTCATCACAAGTGTATTAAATGTTAGAATATATAAAGTTTTAGATGCCCTTCATAAAATAATACCAGCTTACTTCATAATAGCCTTTAATAAATAAGATAAATAATAATAGAGAATCTAATAATGTGCAGGAGTGTAGACAAGTTTATTTTGTTACTGTATATAATATTCTAAGTGAGAAAATTATTGATGTCATTGGATGTTATTGACCCTATTTAATTAATATGGAAGAGGTAACAAATCTTTGTAGAACTGTAAATATCTCTTTTAAGAGAAGTAGAAATATTAAAGACATGGTGGTGCACAATGGATTTGTTTCACCTGGAGAAAAATTAAGCCTACAGGTTGTGGAATGTGGCACCTTCCCTTGTGGAAGGTGTTCGGTTTGTCCCAACATTACCAAATGTTTTGAAAAAATAAATGGCGTAAAATTCTCTTCCACTGCTGCTTTTTCGTGTATAACTAAATCAGTGGTATATGCTTTGTCTTGCCCCTGTAATTTGTTTTATATAGGGGAGACTAAAAGAATATTCAAGCTACGGTTGCAAGAACATATTAGAGACATAAAAAATAATAATGCTATGAGCTCTATAGCTTTACATTATTTACTTGTAATAGTAGTGACTTTTCACTGTTAAAAGCTTGTATTTTGGAACACATTTCAGAAACAGATGAAGTGTTAATGAAAAAAAAGTATTGTACAAAGAAACTTTATATATTTTAAAATTTAATACATTATCTCCAGCAGGTCTAAATAGTGAATGTAACTGGAGAGTTTTTCTTTAAAACGTATACATGATTATTTTAATTGATGGTTGACTAATTAGATAATTGTGTAATTAATTGTATTTAAGTGAATATGTGTGTGTGTGTGTGTGTGTGTGTGTGTCTATATATATATATATATATATATATATATATATATATATATATATATATATATATATATATACATATATACATACATATGGATGTATGGTGTGGTATATTTTGTAATTCCAGGAAGGCTGTGCCGAGGTGCCAGAGTGTTATTCAGTGTGAATAAACTGTTTAATACAAGATTGGTGGCATCTTTTTCGCTGGCTTTGTAGTCTGACGAATTTTAACTTTTGCTTGGTGTTTTTTTATACAGAGAATCACTAATGGATTATGATTATAGTACCACTTAAGATTTCTTTATAAATATCTTTATCAAAAACCTCATGAATTCTGTTGGACCCTGTTCCACTATTTGGTGGTGTCAGTTTTTCATAAATTTATATAAATTTAATGTATTTGGTTTGGTCTAATTAAGCACCACTGCCTAACATACATAGCTAGGAGATGTCATATGCTGATACAATATTACCAAAGACTAAAGTCACAGTAATAGTTACCAAAAATACAGACTTGCAATATTTTTCACAGGGTAAAAAGCAACAGTAATTTTTAGCAAGATACTGACCTTGCATGACCATAACGTTAACTAATTTTCTGGACCTCCTGATACCATTGAAATGGTCTACTGGTTTCACAGTATCATGTAATACTTGTAAAGCACACCATCTCTACATGAAAGTGAGACATAAACAAATACTGCAGTTGCATCCACTCATATGAGGATGCATATGTAGCTCAGTGGAGGCCACAGATTGGATAAATTAAGTAATCTGCCATCCAGTCATTAGCGGACACTTAGTGAATATGACATCCTCCAGTCTAGTGTTTAAAAAACTTGGGAAGAACATTCAAAAGGAAGCAAACCTGTGTTGCCTCAGTGTCCTAATAAGGATGCATGGAGAAACACACACACACACACACACACTTCTTTGCAAAGTAAAACTTAGGTATTCTAACATTGGATTCTAGATTAGTTGTGTAGCTCAATGGAGATTGTTGATTGGATAGGACATGTTTTAGTCAAGTGCCTAACATTCAGCCACAAGAAGATAATAAAAATATATAAAACGGTGTGTTCCCCATGTCTTTAAAAGGATGGGGAGAGCATGCAAAAAGAAACAAACCATTATTACCTTGGTGTCCATAGAAGGTCGAGGAGAGATACAAAATAAAAAAAATGCATTTTTGAAATCACATTTGGTAATCTCTCTCTTCCTCCTCCTTCTTTGGTAGGCGGAGCTAGGAGCTTGAAGGATGGGAGGAAGGAGAACTGGGAGAACTCTTGAATGGTGCTGATTTGTCACGTGTCTGATTTGATAAAGCCAAAGATAACCAATAAACTCTATCTCAACTCCCAATGAGGTCTTGGTAAATTCAGTCCATAGTGCCATCCACATAATGCATATCTTCTTCACCTTCTAGACTATTGGACAGGCTCATAATTCTCCTCCTAGGTCTGTCCTATATTGAAACTAATTGCTGCTTGAAATGCTGTATCTGCTTATACATTTCAGCTGCCTTAAGTTGAACGTTACCTACTTTTTGTTGTAATAGCGTTATACTACTCATGCAGTATTTCATAAGTGTCTACTGTATTTCCAGTTGTCTAGCATATCCCATTAAGATGCCAGATAAATGCCTTAGTTCTTGCATAATCCTTTCCTAAACATTTCAGATATAGTTTGTATTAAGTCTTGTCATTTGCTTCTTTTTACCATCAAGGCTTTCAGGTCCAGCTGCAGCCATCCAATCAACCTCACTTTCCATTTCATTATCCCAAATCACCATAGCAAATCTGTCATGATGTTCAGGACAGTTTAGTACACTATTGCTAGTAAATTCTTAAATTTTCCTTGAGTGAATGACAATGAAATTAATAATAATGGTAAATTATATTTGAGCAAAATGGAGTTACCATGAGATGTCCAACCATGTGATGCCTTGCAAGATCTCATTACATTCTAATTCTAAGCAAGAAGGCAGTTTCGTCTGAGATAGTTGGCATTATTCAAGAAGCTGAAAGTCTTCCACCAAGAGGTCTCATCTCCAGAAATGAAAGATGAATACATTTGTTGCCAGCAGGAGACCTCTTCACATTTAATAGTGGAATTGACCTCACTGCTTTGAACATTTGGGCAACTATTGGGCACATCATTTCTTTTTCATCCTTTAGGACCCACTGATTCATGTTGTGTGTTAATCTTAGAAGCACTTCTCAGCTTCCAGGATTGTGGTTGAGCTTTTCCTTAAAATGTCTTTCATACGAAAGGTAAGAAGGCAATTCTTCATTTGCTGACTTAACACTTGCATTAGGAGAGCTGATTTAGGCTCCTTTTATGCCTAACTATTCTGTGCTCTTAATGTTTTGTTTTAACCTGGAGGATAGTTCAGCTGTTAAGTCACTTCAGCCAGAATTTCAGAGTTACAGGCTCCGATGTGTTTTCCACCAAGGATGGGATGGAATTATCCATCAATCTGTCCATGGTACTGAAGGCAGTTAAAAATCAGTTGTCACTGTCTACAGTATCAAAAAAGAAAACAAACCATATTAACGTTTTCCTATTTACAAACGGACAGTACATATGTTTTCATTCTTTATAACAACTGTCTTTCAGTCCAACATTACATACATTGCTGAATTCCTGCCTTCCCTTAAACCTCATTGTTCCTTTTGAACATTATTCTGCATGCATTGTTTCCACAAATTTCCATTTATTTATATGTAATTTGCTCCCTCCCTTTTGTAATGATACCTCTTGCAGGTTTTTTTCCTCTCTTTTATGGTCTTTAGTACCTCAAATATAGTTTGTTTAGATATTGAGTTCCATTTTCTAATAATTGCTTAATTGCATAATTAAACCTGATAAGGCCTTAGTATGTCTAGGCAGTTCAGATCCTGTATCCCAGGTCAAAAGAATCATTTCCTTGGTTACAACCATTTTCTTCCCCAGTGTTTCTGACAGTGTACTCTGAAGGGATTTTTGCAATCTACCAGCTTACTACTGTATATTACCAAAAACATGTTCCTAGTTATGCATTTCTTCCCCATCACATCTCCAGGATTTGCTATCTGCCCAAGGAAAAATTATTTGAAATCTGCTTTGGGTATAGAAATTGCTATGCAAACACTTCCAAGTAAAAACCCTAAACCTTCTGGGCTTTGCTGCATACTTGGGAGGGGTTTATATCATAACCTTAAAGTCTGATAACTCCAAAGCACAAAACTCCAAGCTTCAAACCTCGAAGTTCAAAAACGTTGAACCGTAGAACAGAGATCGCCATAGAGTGTGGGAAGGGAAGATTTCCCTTTACTGCACTGTAGTGTGATCTTGGAGTTGGTATATTTAAGTAGCGGAGTGTGGGGGTGCCGGGGGCTTGCCCCCCTGCATAGAGTGTTTTTTTGTGGGGTACTTAGGGGGGGTTGTGGATTTGATGTCAGATTTCGAGGTTTGAAGCTTGTGGCTTTGTGCTTCGGAGTTATCAGCTTTTGACTATATTATTTAGACCCCTTGGGAGACATACATATGTCCTTCCATTGTTCCTTGTAAATTGCTTTTCCAGTCTCTCTTCCCAATCTTTTGTAACCTCTGCTGAGTGATTCTTATAACTGTCAAGCAATATTTTGTGTCAGAATAATTATCCCTTTTTCTACAACAGCTTCTTTTCTAGATTTGACTAAAACCTTTACCAGAGCAGGTCTTTCACTTAGGACTCCCCTCTCCCCTTTTCTTTACCTATACTCTGTGTCTCTAACCTGCAGTCCAAACTTCTTCTTGGCCTTATCCCTCTCTATTACCGTTCCCTGTCTTGTCATTTGCTCCTAATACTTTGGTTCCTTTGGCAGTTTTCTGTAGTAAATTCTTGACCCCTCTTGTCTGTTTTTTGTATCCCTACTTGCATTTATACCTACTTATAAAAATCTCCTTTCTCCATTCCCATGTTGACTTAATTTTATTATTTTAGTATTTTTTTTTGGGGGGGGGGGGTTTCAGGAGGCAGGTTTGGGTTTATGTTTCTGGGATAAATGTGATTTAGAAGTCTGAGCATAATCAGTGTTGTCTGCCCTTAGTAAGTTAGGGTCTCCTCTAAGTAAACAATTTCCATCACTCCGCTAATAAATCCATTTAAAGTCATTTCAGTGCATACTTAACTGGAGGATCTGTTTATAAATATTTATTGATTGTAAATTAATAAAGTTTTGTCTAACAAATCAACTCCTAAACAGTAACATAGTAATACACATCATCAGATGTATAAATCACTGTGAGCAACCTCACTATTCCTGGTATAGTAGCACGTATAAGCACAGGCACTTGAGAATAAAATCCACTTTATTTGGTAAAAACACAATGGTTGAGCGCTTTCATCTACACACAGGTAGACTTCATCAGAACAACTTCACATTTAATTCCTTGGGTTAATATAGTCCCAAGCAGCCAATCCATTTGCTAAATTATGTTAACAAGCAATAATCAACTGCAATTAAAATGTGTACTCATTAAAAATATTTAAAATCATAAAATACATTGAATAAACATTTATAAAAATATTTTAAAGTGCTTTAAAGTGCCCTGTGCTTTAAACTGACTAATGAGTAAGTACATTGGTAACTTTTCTAGGTGTAATCTATACTAGTATATGCAATTAATACTTTTCATCAAAGTTACCTCATCAATTATTACTCAGTTATAAAAACTGTAGTGTACTTGTTGAAAAAGTCTAATTATAAAATACATAGCAGACTTTAACTGTAATAATACACTATGAAGCCTTATACTTGTGTATTAATACATGTTATGATCCAATATAGGTTTGATAGAAATATTCTCATTTAAACCAGGATACAAAGAGGCATTCAATTTTATCTGCCACTTCACTTCTCTTTCACCTAGTTTTTTCTTTATACTACCCCCTCTAGGGTTAGGATGTATAATCTCCAAAATGCCAAAAAGAAACCTATCACACTTTTTATTTTCTTTTAAATGTTTCCATAAAGCATTTTTTTCCTCTCTCCTTTTAATACAGTAATAGTGGTCATATATCCTGTTTCGAAGGCATCTATCAGTTTTGCCTACATAGAAACAGGCACATTTCGTACATTTAGCTAGGTATACTATGTGGGATGTTCTACAATTACCTCTTTGAAATATTACTTCAGTAGTGTTGGCATCCTCTAATAATAACTTCTTGGTACTTATAATATATGTACACTGGTTACATGTACCACATTTTTGTGTACCCATCTACATGTCCTTCCTCTTATCCTTTATTTTGTGCTCAAACTCATTTTTCAGATTGAATCCATTCCTGTATATGAATGAAGGTCTTGTTCCTATAATATTATATATATTGTTGTCTATTCTCAACACATTCCATTTCCTTTCTACTATTTCCTTTATATCTTGTATGTAAGGTGCAAACTGTAGGATACATGCTCGAGAATAATTGTTGACACTACTCTTACTGTGACTCCCTGTCCCTATTAGTGTGTTCTGCACTACTGACCCTAAAATAGGTTTGTACCGGGTGTCTCTATTACTGACTACATAATCTTTTAATTCAGTAATCATATTAACTGGATAACCTCTGGCTCTAAACATCTCCCCTATAAAGTCCAATTCTACTAACAGGTCTTCAAAATCAGATGTCATTCTGGCTGCTCTAATGAATTGTCCCTTAATTATACTTCTTTTTGTGAGTAGGTGTGGCAGCTAGTGTATTGTAAATATGAGTTACTGAAGGTGTTTTTTCTGAATATTGTAGACCTAAATCCATCATGTCCGATACTAATACATGTGTCAAGGTATGATATAGACTTGGAGTCTATATTGTGCGTGAATTTCAAGAAGTCACTTCTAGTGTAGAAGTGACTTCTTGAAATTCACGCACAATATAGACTCCAAGTCTATATCATACCTTGACACATGTATTAGTATCGGACATGATGGATTTAGGTCTACAATATTCAGAAAAAAACACCTTCAGTAACTCATATTTACAATACACTAGCTGCCACCCCTACTCACAAAAAAGAAGTATAATTAAGGGACAATAGCAGCCAGAATGACATCTGATTTTGAAGACCTGTTAGTAGAATTGGACTTTATAGGGGAGATGTTTAGAGCCAGAGGTTATCCAGTTAATATGATTACTGAATTAAAAGATTATGTAGTCAGTAATAGAGACACCCGGTACAAACCTATTTTAGGGTCAGTAGTGCAGAACACACTAATAGGGACAGGGAGTCACAGTAAGAGTAGTGTCAACAATTATTCTCGAGCATGTATCCTACAGTTTGCACCTTACATACAAGATATAAAGGAAATAGTAGAAAGGAACTGGAATGTGTTGAGAATAGACAACAATATATATAATATTATAGGAACAAGACCTTCATTCATATACAGGAATGGATTCAATCTGAAAAATGAGTTTGAGCACAAAATAAAGGATAAGAGGAAGGACATGCAGATGGATACACAAAAATGTGGTACGTGTAACCAGTGTACATATATTATAAGTACCAAGAAGTTATTATTAGAGGATGCCAACACTACTGAAGTAATATTTCAAAGAGGTAATTGTAGAACATCCCACATAGTATACCTAGCTAAATGTACGGAATGTGCCTGTTTCTATGTAGGCAAAACTGATAGATGCCTTCGAAACAGGATATATGACCACTATTACTGTATTAAAAGGAGAAAGGAAAAAAATGCTTTATGGAAACATTTAAAAGAAAATAAAAAGTGTGATAGGTTTCTTTTTGGCATTTTGGAGATTATACATCCTAACCCTAGAGGGGGTAGTATAAAGAAAAAACTAGGTGAAAGAGAAGTGAAGTGGCAGATAAAATTGAATGCCTCTTTGTATCCTGGCTTAAATGAGAATATTTCTATCAAACCTATATTGGATCATAACATATATTAATACACAAGTATAAGGCTTCATAGTGTATTATTACAGTTAAAGTCTGCTATGTATTTTATAATGAGGTAGCATCTTTAGACTTTTTCAACAAGTACACTACAGTTTTTATAACTGAGTAATAATTGAGTTAACTTTGAAAAGTATTAATTGCATATACTAGTATAGATTACACCTAGAAAAGTTACCAATGTACTTACTCATTCGTCAGTTTAAAGCACTTTAAAATATTTTTATAAATGTTTATTCAATGTATTTTATGATTTTAAATATTTTTAATGAGTACACATTTTAATTGCAGTTGATTAATGCTTGTTAACATAATTTAGCAAATGGATTGGCTGCTTGGGGACTATATTAACCCAAGGAATTAAATGTGAAGTTGTTCTGATGAAGTCTACCTGTGTGTAGATGAAAGCGCTCAACCATTGTGTTTTTACCAAATAAAGTGGATTTTATTCTCAAGTGCCTGTGCTTATACGTGCTACTATACCAGGAATAGTGTGGTTGCTGACAGTGATTTATACAGTTGACTGTTCTGGTCCGCTTTTATACATCATCAGATGTCATACACAGCCATTTTAGGATGAAAGAAAACCAATCTAAAAGAGATTCAAACAACCTAACACTGTGTAGAATCTATACAATGTGTGTGAAATGTTCCTGGATTAAAATTCAAAGATTTTTTTTTTAATTTTACCATCTGTTAGATTTGCCTATGAGTTGTGTTAATAAATAAACCAAATGCAAAAGTAGAGCATTAATATTAGTCTAAATGACTTGGTGTTGGCATTGGAAACGGTGTTTACTGATTTACCCGGACAGCACAGTGGTGCAGCGGTAGCATCGTCACCTCACAGCTAGAGGTTCTCTGGTTTGATTCTTAGCTGGGGTGCCTTCTGTGCAGAGTCTGCATGTCTTCCCTGCATTCATGTGGGTTTCCTCCGGGTGCTCCAGTTTCCTCCCACATTAGAAAGACAAATGTCTGGAGCATTTCTCCCTGGGCCTCCTCTGAAAATTGGCTTTGTTCCAAGTCGGACTTTCCCAGTTAACAAATGTTAAATAAATAAATAAAATTTAGCACTGGTGTTGTGTTTCTGTTACTGATTCAACTGTGCTGTTCTTAAGTGTTCATTTTACTTTTTCTTGTATGCATAGGATAATTTGCTGCTGAATGTATTGTGGATGATTTATTAACTGGTTTCCAAGCAAAGTTATGGCATTGTGATGTGCTAACTGTTGAACTACTCTCAGACTGTTGCGGTAGTATCTGTTCTCCTGCTATCTATTGTTTCTCTCCTGCCCTCTCCTCTCTGTCTTCAGACCTGTATCTTTCAACACTCCCCTATCTCCTCCTTACTTCCTTTAACTTATCTTTGTCTCATTTTACTAACTTCAACTTCTCTTTATCTTTCTCTTCACAGCACACTTGGGCAACTCTACAGTCCTTGGCTACCTCCCCACCCATACAGTCTAAGAAGGAATCAGTATTGCAAAAATAAAACAAGGATATACCTTTTCAACCTGAAGAGCGAGGTCAGTCCACCCAGGCATTTTAAATATATGTGTTATGATAGTGAAGCTTTAATATCAGCAATGTAACTTAGTAGTTCTTAGCATGCTAATAATACGGACTGTTTGAGCCTTGTGCCCTCTTCCACCCCCAGTTTGTGCAGTAATCCTAACTGCCCACTAGACAGTATACACTTAAATCAGATCCTTCATTTTCTCTGTTATTAAAAATAACCCTCAATCAATCCTTTCAGTGCTGTTTGCCTTAGTTTTGTATCACTTGAGCCCCACCTGTTTATTTGCATCTCTGCAGATTCCCCTTCATTGCTAATATATCTCCCTACTCTAATCTGTGCACAAACTGGCTACTAATAAACAAGTCAATGTGAAAACACACAACCAACCTTAATAAACTTTGCTTTCTCATCTCTTCTTCACTGTATATGTAGAGTTTGTATTATTGCTCACCCCTTCTGAGGTCTTCACTGATAGGTTTCCACTGCTTGCCTCTCTGGATTTGTCTGATTTCAGCCCGTGGAGTTCGCCCTGCAGGTGCACTCCACTCCCATCCCTGCCCCCAATTCTCTCCCGCCCTTAGTGGTCCTACCTTTATACTTCCCTAACTCCTCCCACACCCATTTTCATCCAATCAGCCCACTTCCTCCCCAGCATTCTAATCCTCTCAAATTTCCTAACCTCTCCCTTACTCAAACACACTATACTCCCCACCTCCAATCTCCACTAACAGGTGTCCCTCCCCCACCCACTTCCTGCTCTCCAACTATTCTCCCCAACTCTCTCATTATTCCCACTGCCCACACTCCTACCTCAGCCTACTAATCTCTACCACCCCATCTCACATTTACTTCTACACATCTCTCATTCTACGTCATGCTCCATCTCCCCCACCTGTTGTCTCACTTCAGCTTTCCTCATATCCTTCCTTTGCTGCTTCCTATACCTTACTATCTTCCCTGGCTGCTCACACTCTTTACCACTACAAATAACTTCTTCCTCTCAAACAATCGCCCCCTTATTCCTTCTGCTCCATACCCCATGAGCAGTACCCTCTAAATACAACCCTCTTCTATAAATTTAAGCTCCCTGTAGTACCTCTCTCTGCCAACCCACTTCATTTCACTGGCAATAGCAGACCTTTTCTTAACTACTCTCCTAACATACCCTCCCCATTGAACCTGATCACCCATCTTTTACAATTAGTCTCTCTCTCTATTTCTGGTGAAATCCATTCCAATCCTTGTCCCACTGTCTCCACCAACATCTGCTCCTCTACATAACCACAGTCATCCTCCCCCAAAACCATCCACCTAGCTACAATCAGTACCCAAAGTATTTGTAATAAAATGCCCAACTTACACGCCTGGCTCTCACAAACCGTCCCGACATATTAACTGTCTCAGAAACCTGGCACAAACCTCATATCAAAGATATTGAAATTCTTCCCCTGACTATCAAATCATACGGAATGACAGACCAAACAAGAAAGGAGGAGGGGTAGCCATAATTTACTCCTCTTCTCCAATAGTCATTCCATGCACTAACCCCATTCCTAAATTCTCTCCGGCTGAACTATCCATAGCCTTTCTAAAAACCAACAAACATAAATCTTTACGTATAGCTGTCATCTACATTCCCCCTAGTGATAACATTGCCATCCTTGAAGACATTTTCTCATGGTTCTCTTCCAACATCAGAAAGGAAACATTCATCCTTGATGATGTAAACATCAGCTGGGCCATCATCTCCTTACAATATCCAAGCCAAACAATCTCTAACTTCTCAAAGCTAATAAACTACTCTACCAGACTCAGTAAAAAAATGGCTCCTCTGGCACTACACTAGATTGGATCTTAGCAACTCATCCCATCCTAATCTCAAACAGCGGAATTATACCTGATCCCTTTAGCGACCACCTACCAGCATATACCCTCCAGTGTGCCTGTTCTGTCCAAATACAACATCAGTACATTCAAACTTGTAATCTCACCAACTTCAATCCACAGACCTTTATTGACTGTCTGAAAAAAAATTAATTGGACCCCTTTAAAGACTCTGCCTCTGGACAGTGCAACTAATTACTTCAGCAAAACCTTCCTAGACTTTCTAAACAGCCTAGCCCCTCTTAGAACAAAAAGAAAAAAAGCCCAAACCATTCATTGCCTATCTAAAGAAACCAGAAAACTAATGCACCTCAGAGACAAATGTTGGAAGCAATACCAAAAAAATAAGTTAACAAACTCTCTAATCGAATTCAAACAACTCCGTGAAGAAACTAATAACTACAGACTTTAAGACTTATTACTCCAAACTCCAGTCAGAACATAATTCTAACCCCAAAAAGTTCTGGAATGGCATTTCCTCCCTTCTAAACCCTGGTAGAAAAGGCAATCCATGCCCTAACCAAAATGCCCCAGACCATGAAATTGCATCTAATTTTAACACCATTTTTGTTGATTGCATAGCCAAACTAACCGCAAACCTTCCCATCTTCTCTCCTTCTCATAGTCCCGCATCCACCGCTTTTCCCTCTAACACTCTACCTTTCAGTCTTAAACCTATCCCCACCAGCAGCATAAAAAAACTCCTTAAACTCAAGCCTTGCTCCTACGCTCCTGATAATCTGCCGCCATCCTTCCTTAAGATAGCTGCAGACAGCATTGCCCTCCCCATTTCCATTCAGGTCCATCTAAGAAGCCTATGTCACCTCACTCTGGAAGAAAGCTTTTATCACCCCTGTCCACAAAGATGGCATTAACACAGACACTGCTAACTTCCATCCTATAACTATTCTCTCACCTGTTTCTAAAATCTTCGAAAAGTGCATTCCAACTCTATACCTAACACACAATCATCTTCTTACCCCAACGGTACATGGTTTCAAGCCTGTCCACAGCACTAACACTGCTCTTCTATCCTTCCTTAACACGATTAATTGTGCTTGCAACTCTGGGAAAATCATATCTATCCTTTACTTAGATCTCTCCAAAGCCTTTGACACACATCCTCTACTCTTACCTCAACTTTCTTCCCTCAATTTCTCTCCTTCCTGCATAACCTGGTTTACAAAGCTGTCTCTTCAATAGACAATAAGCTGTTAAATGGAAAAACTCTACTTCATCCTTTCTCAATATTCCCTCCAGCATCCCCCAAGGCTCTGTTCTCTGCCCCTTACTTTTCATTAATAACTTAAACAAATCCATAGATAATGCTACACTGATCCAGTATGCTGATTATTCCACAATCAGCTGTACAGCAAACTCTCCCTCTGAACTCCTTCAAAAAACCCAAACAGCCTTCTCCAATACCGAAACGTGGATTCTAAACAACCATCTCACTTTCAATGCTAACAAAACAAAAATCATGATATTCTCTCCTTCGAGAAATTTCACCATAGACAAAAGCTCCTTTAAAATAATAAGCCACAATAACACTCTAATTGAAATTGTACCTCACACCAAACTACTCGGAGTCACCATTGATGAACATTTAAAATTCAATATCCATATAGAAAATAATATAAAACAAAAAAATACACCAAAAACTATGTCTGCTGTATAGACAAAATCGCTTTCTAACCACTTCTAAAAGACGTACTCTAGTCTCCTCTTACCTGCTCCCCTGTCTTATGTATGGTGCCCGTCTGCTTACTCATCCCCAGCTTAGCCTAAAAACAAACTGGAAGCCTGCTATAACAGGCTGTAAATTTGCTACAGGGTCTAAATACTCTACCCATCACTGCCATTTCCTCCAGTCCCAAAACTGGCTTGAACTTCCTAATTACTTGAAAGTTGTACAACTTGCCACTGCTGACAAACTCATATTCCAACCCTACCTCTGCCCCTGTCTTTCATCTGTCTTAACCCTGTCGTACTCTTAGATTTGAAAACCAAAACCTTCTTAAAATCTATAAACCCTTACACCCTCCTGGCCAATTACTTCTATCACACTCCTTAACTAAACTATGGAATCCCCTCCCCCCCCATTCGCTGTACTCACAACCACTCTAATTTTAAATCCCTCCTCCATATACCTTACCTCAAACTGGGACTGTTCCTGCTCCCTTCCCACCTAAATTACGATGTCTCTTTCAAACCTCCCTTCAGTCTCCTCTACTATCACCTCTGAGCACTAACATTATTATTAGAACAAACACTAAACTTGTATAAACACTTAATGACTTGTACTTTTAATTATATTCTCTGTATTACTTTTGATTTTATCTATATTTTATCTTTTGTATTTTTTAAATGTATACTCCCTGATTTTGTATTTGTATTTTAAATTGTATATTTATGCTTTTTATACTGTATATTTTATACTGTACTTATGTTATATTCTTTTAACTGCTTTTGGAGCTTTTCTTCCCAGGCCTCCACTGAAAATGGACTCTGCTTGGCCCAGTGGATCTCCCCAGTCATCAAACTGGAAATAAATAAATAGTTCATTATTTTGGACAAAATGTCAGAAACCTTTGGCCAGAATTTGAAATCATTTAGTTTATTAACAGTTTTTGATTTGATTAATACTGTTTCTTTATCATGGACTGATTTTTAAATGTTCCAAAAGTTCTAAAATAGTGGGAGAAGTATTTTACATCCATTTCCAGGTAATTGTCTTCCACATAATGGCTAGGATAGTCCAAAGTAAGGAGTATTGTTTGTTCCTTGTGCATGCCAAGACGGAATTATTATACACCATATTTCTAGTAAAAAAAAAAAAAAAAAAAGGTCCAGATAATTTGGCTAAAGCCTTTTGTTTTTATCCAAAAGTACCGAATCACTGAACAATTAAATATCTGCTTTCAGTTTGCCTTTTCATTTGAATTGCATCTTGAACATTGAAGGTTATTGCATTTCTATTCAATTTATTTGGTGTATAAAAGGCTGTATGCATAACTTTCCAAGTGTAAACTTTCAGAAAAGGGGAACTAGTCATATATGCCACTGAGTGAACAGTCATATTTTATCCATATCATAAAATGTGTCCAGCTCCTCTTGAAAAATACATTTTCAGAATTTCTCATAGGAGGTTACTAGGCTATTGACCTGCAGGTCAATTCAAGTGTAGCAGTTTCATCCCAGTGTAATGCCAGATACTCTAGTTAATACCCAAGATTGTATTTAATAATGAATGCTCATGTCCAGGAGGGTTTTTGGCACCATCCCTGGTAAGTGTACAGTGCCCCATCCACTTGTCCAGGTTCCTTTTGAACAGTGTCATTGAGGTGCTCTGCTTCTCATGAATTGGCAGCCTATTTCAAAGACACTGCAGTCTCTGGAAGACAAATCTGTCCCTCCAGCACGTCCTATTCAAGTTTCAGGCTATATTTAGGTCCTTGGGAAGCGTAGCTCTAGACCCATTTGATTTACAGATGTGCAGCAAATTCATTAGGTTTAGGTCAGAAATTGCTCTATAAGCCAGGCATAAGTCTCCCCTAAGAAGTCTGTACGATACAGAGTATAGTGACGGGGACTTTCGTCAGCCTGTGTAAAGCACATGCTGGAGTCCCTTGATCATCTTTCTTAGAAACTTCTGAGGTCTCTCCAATTGCAGGTGCTTTGTATGGTACATGTGAAAAGGGGCATTATATTCAATTATGAGCCTGATTAATGACTGTTCTAGAGGGATTATAACCTCCTTTGCTCTGCAGGCAATGTCTTTACTAATCAAGTGTGCTTTGCAGAAAGCCTTCCTTACTACAGTAGACACATCTGCTTGTGACCCCAGATCCCTTACCACTTTGTAGGTACATAATAGGGTATTGTTGTTAATTTGATAGTGTGAAGGAACATTGTTTTTACCGAAGGGAATGATGCATTTCTTTGCATTTAGGTTGGGACTGTGACTAAGACACCAGACGTTGATTTGCGCAAGACCTTCTTGAAGTATACAGACATCATTTGGGGATTCGATAATTGCACCCAGTTTGCAGTCATCCACAGACGTGTTCAGCCATAGCCCCTTAGTTTTGGCCTGATCTTCTGAGAAGTATATAGCAAACAGTAGGGGACCCAGCACTGACCCTTGTGGCACCCCTCTGGTGGCAGGTCTGCTAGCTGATGTGGAGTTGCCCACTTTGATAGTGTGTGACTGGTTTGCAACCCATCTTACAACAAAGGAGTTTACATTCAGTTTGCTAAGTTTATTAGTAATGCCTGAGTGTGGGATTGTGTTGAATGTTTTTGCCAAGTCAAGGTATGCTGTGTCCTTGTCAATGGCCCTGATCACATTTTCGAAGAAATCCACCAGGTTTAACGGGCAGGATCTGCTCCTGACGAAGCCTTATTGGGTCAGATCCAGGGTTTGGAGGTCACCTATTTATGAGGTTCATGATGATGCTTTCCATGGGCTTACAGATGAGGCTGGTCACTTATGAGTCAGTAAATCATTGGGTCTTTTGCTAAGCCTCCTTTGTGTGGGGAATAACTGTTGCTATCTCCGTTCCACAGGAACATCGCCTGTGGTTAGGCTCTGATTGAATAGGGTACTTGATAGTGATGCTAGTTCATGTTTTAGTTTAGGGATGCTGTCTGGTCCCACAGAGGCTGTGTTTTTTTGCCTTGGACAAGGCTTTAATGACCTGTTCTTCAGATAAGTAGGGTGGGGAGATGCGAGTTTGGGGCAAGGTTTGTGATAAATTTGGAGGGGATAAGGTAGTGAAATTTTCACAAAATCTGTCCACCATCAGATTTGCTGTTTCTGTGAGATTAGTGTTTGGGATACCATTAGTCACTAGTTTGGCACATGCTTGGATTCTACCTTTTAGGCTGCATATGTAGCTGTAAAAGGCCTTATGGTTATCCTTGGATGTGATTCCTAAGTTTTCCTCAAAGTTACCCTTAAGTTATTTGGCGTGTCTTTTTGCCTGTTGAGGTCGAGGAGAGTGGTTTCCCATTATTGGGGCCTCACCGCAGTTTTCTTACACAGCAACTTTTTGGGTTTGTCATAAAGTTTGTTGATGCTGGATGTCCACCAGGGTGGCTTGTTTTTACTTGGGGCACTGGTTTTGATTCTCTCTGGAACAGCAGAGTCTATGCACTTTTATACAAGTGATTTGTACATAATGGTTAAGGTGTTTACCTTAAAGACACAAGGTGCAGGGTTTGATTCTCACATGGGGTAACTGGCTAGGCTTCAAATGGCCCAAAGGGGCAGTTAGCCAATTACTGAACTATAAATAAACCACTTTAGTATAAGCTTTGGTGTAGTTACCACTTCCAGCTGGGGGTGTGGCTTGGAATGCATTTATACCTTCCCCTCGGAGGGTATATTTTGCCTTGATGGAGTTTTTTAGTCTGACTTCGCCCTTTGTGAGTTCTGGTGTTAGTGCCAGTTTGAAGGTGACTCATTTGTGGTCAACTAATGAGGGTCTGGCAGTTGCGGTGATGCATCTATTTGTCATGTTAGTGAAGATCAGATCCAGTATGTTTGTTCCTTTTGTTGGAGTTTGAACAATTTGTTTCAGAGTATTTGAGTTAACAAAGTCAAGGAACTTTTGCGCTAGCGAGTCAGTGTTAGATTAGATTTCCTAGTTAATGGTGGGGTAATTGAAATCCCCCATGTGTTTGGCAGTATTTGGACTGACTCCAGTTTGATCAAGTAGGCCTCATGCGCATCATGATCCAGGGAGGGGAATCTATAACTAGCTATGACTTGAATGTGGGCGTTACCCACAGTAATCCAAACTTGGTGTAACTCCATGGAGTTGTCGTACTAGTAGAGAGGTAAATTTATCTCTAATATATATCAAAAGACTACCTCCTTTAGTTCTCAACATGTTCATTTTGCAGTCTGAAGGTGTGGAAAGCCGTGTTACATTGCAAGGCCAGGGTACTCTCTGAGGTCCTAAAGCAGGTTTACTCAACCTCCGGTGATAGTAGTGATTCCAGGGTGTGCAGGTTTAGGTTTAAGCTCCTAGCATTTGGCAGCATAACCCTTATTTTGTTATGATTGGTAGTTTTCACATTGACAGTTTTGTTTTTTGAGACCTTGCATAAACATGGCACTATGGGGAAGGCAACAACCTTTGCCAGCAGCCGAAAGCCTAGTGGTGCAAGGTGCAAACCGTCTCTGGCAAAGCAGTGAGGTTTCAAAATGAAAAAACAACACAGGCTCCAATCTGGCTAGAATAACTCCAAAAACGTTTAATGTGAAGCGCTTTTTGTCTTCCACCTTTGGAAGATTCATCAGACAAAAGAAAAAAAAAACTTCATACACAGTTTTAAAACGAAAAAGGCACCAAAGCAAAGCACAGTAATTGAATTCAGCCGCCATTCAATTAACTAATTAAATACTAAGTTAAATAATTAAAAGCGTTCTGCATGAAAAACCTTTTTCTTGTGTTAAAAAAGCTCATGTCAGCAAAATAAGATCATTCATTTAAAACTTCTGTTAAAAACTTCATTTTAGAAAAAAACAAAATGCAAAACTGTACTCTAACATGAAGTACAGAAATACTGAATGAAAAGCATAAATGTAGAAAACGTAGTTTTAAATAAATGCTTAGAGTGTAAAAGAAGAAAGGAAAATAGTAATAATAATAAGTATAAAATGAGTACAAATATAACATCAGACTACTATCACAACACAAAGAGGTGACAGTGTCTGGAAGCAAAGATGTCAAATATGGACAGGGTATCAAAAACCTAAAAATATAAATACATACAGTGAACTGTGTTCTAAGACTTTAGAGGATCTGTGTTCTAAAAATGTTCAAAAATGTTTAAACAATTTTTTAATACTAGACTATAAAAATGTGCAAAGGAACTCAAGAGGAAAAACAGGAATAAACTACAACAGTTGCTACCTTTTGCTAACATGAAATGAAATACTGTGTGTGTCACCTCAATAGACTTCTCAACTTCAAAATGCAAGTCAAAGATATGACCTTGTTTAAACTGGGGGGGGGGGTGTAGGAATTCGGCCTAAGCTGCCAAAATGTTCACGTTTCTCTAACAGTAACTGGTGTGGTCCACCTTTTTCATCAACCACTACCTGATCTATCACTTTAAACAAAAAAGCATGGGAAGGATTCACGTTACAGTGTCTCGCTAGGGCATTGGTACTACTCTTCTTCCTTATATGGTATGTGTGTTCATAAATCCTTTCTTTTAATTTCCTGTCAGTCTTACGGATATAAAAAGCCGGACATGACTGACAGGAAGCCAGGTAAACCACTGATTTAGAACTACAACTGTACCGGCCTCTGGCTTTAAACATGTGTTGATTCACTGTGAAACTAGACCCTGTAGAAATGAATTTACAATAATTACATGCCTCACATTTGTATGTGCCCTCTGTTCTAGTGGGTTTCATAATCGTACTTTCCATGATACTTTTTAGATTTCTACCTTTTCTAAAAATAATAACTGGTTCTTCACCTAATTTCTCTACTAAATCCTTCTCAAAGGTCAATAAGTGCCAATTTCTCTTTGCTTCCAAAGTAAAAGGAGTAATAAAACTCTTCTTGTAACAAACCAAGACTGTACCTGTTGTCCCCACGACTACTGGTGGTGAACTTGTACTGGGCAACATCACACTCAATTCTTCTTCCCCATCCAAAAACTAAATCTCCTTCTTTTACGGTAAGGATGGGATTAAAAATACCTGACAGTCTCTTACTACAAACCTCTCTTACCCACCTCATCAACTAATGACTCTGGGTAACCACGACTCATAAACATGTGCTTCAACAAGATACATTCATCGTCAAATGACGTGTCTTCAGATGTCATTCGAGCCGCTCTTACCAACTGTCCCTTTAGGACAGATTTCTTCTGATGGAATGGGTGACAACTGGAAAAATGCAACAACGTGTTGGAATACATAGGCTTCCTGAAAATTTTAGCTAAATAGCCTTTACGTACAGTGTCCCTTACCAATTTCACATCTAAATTACTGTATTAGTTTTTCATGCAGAACACTTTTAATTATTTAACTTAGTATTTAATTGGTTAATTGAATGGCGGCTGAATTCAGTTACTGTGCTTTGCTTTGATGCCTTTTTCATTTTAAAACTGTGTATGGAGTTATTCTAGCCAGATTGGAGCCTGTGTTGTTTTTTTCGTTTTGAAGAGTTTGTTGTTCCAGTTATTTTCAAAGCAGTGAGGTTTGTCGACCATGTCATCCCAGGCTGACAGAAATTAAATCCACTTTGAATGACTCCAAAAATTAAGCCAATTATTGAAACTGATCATTTTTTGTTATCATGCAAGGTGAGGGCAATATGCTTCTCAAGCCTAGGGACATACCTGCCTGGGACACATACTCGGAGAGCACAATCATGTCTCTACATATAGTCTAATGAGATGTGTCTCAGGTCGTTTACTCCAACATGAGCTATGACAGAGGTATGGGCAACACAGAAACTTGTAACACAGCCCTGAATTCAGCAATAACCTGAAAACTGGACTAGTTGTTGCCGAGAGACCTGATTGTGTGTGTGATCTGATGAATCTTGGCACCAGACAGGCAGCTGACCATAAATTTCTTCTTATGTAACCCTGTGAGTGGGACATTCATGTGTCTCACTATGGTCTCCACTGACTAGAAAATTTGGTTGAGTGTTAAGCCTTACGGGCTTGGTAGGTGAGACGCTGGTGGTGCAGTGTGTCTTTGGTGCTGTGAGAACTGTGTTGGTTGTAGCAGTCTTGTGTTTTGGAGGCATCTGGTGTTTCGGTAACTTTTTTTGAGAGAACCTCCATGTATGTTGATTTGTGTTGGATGTGTATTATGGGTATGAGTAGTGGCACTATGTGCATGAGTAGTGGTGGGTGAGTTGGCAACCTGTTCAATATTACTGTTTCGAGTGCTAGTCAGTGTACATGAGGCAGTTGCTACCCTGCCTCAGGAGACTCAAGTCAACAAAGCTGGCAGGAGAAACAGCTGTAGTCCAACTATCTTTAATGCTAGGTTAAAAGAACTGTTATCACAAATTGGGTGCTTTCAGGACTGATCTAGGAGGTGTTCTGTAGATGAGCATTTTTGATGGGGGGTTTTGGCCGGTGGTTTAATAGGTCACAGCTCACTAGCAATACTTCTTTAGACCAGAAGTGTACTAAAGTTGAGGACTACAGTAATGTACTACATCTGTATCTAAGGATAAAATTGTCAAAATTATTTGTCCGGCTATGCAGCACAATTGACTGGCAGCACACGGTGCTGAGTGACATGTAAACAAGCAGAAACCCACTGAAATGCAGGGCTTAAATTCCAGAAGCTAAAAAAATTTAAAAGATCTCAAATGAACCAATAAGGGTACTTACTCCAAGCCATAGACCAAGCAGCACACTTCTCTCACAAGGGCCCCTTCCAATCAAAGATGGCTTGGAAAATATGTTCAGTATACAACAGCCACTAAAAACAGACCCAGGTGCAGCAAACTTGTATCTGGACTATGCTAAGTACTAGCTACACTAATTTAGGTGTGAAACACTAAAAAATGTTTTAAATAGCAGCAAAACAGCACCGAGACACTACAAAATGTTTTAAACAGCAAACAAATTAATTATTTAAAACACTGCTTTACAAAATGCAGAACAGTCAGAACAGATGCTTTGCAAACCGTGAAAAGTAGTAACAAAATATGATTTGCTGCCTACACTTGAACTAAGTCGTTTTTGTGTTTAAATAATCTGTGTAACCGTTGTAGGTGACACACGAAAGTGCGATAGCCACTTCTGTGCATTTAAAGTGTTTTTTTTTTTTTATTTAATCTGCTTTACTTTCTGAAAAAAAAAACATATATATACTTGTTTCCCACTTTTCTGAACTAGTATAGTCCAGTTTTCAGGTTATTGCTGAATTCAGGGCTGTGTTACAAGTTTCTGTGTTGCCCATACCTCACTTGGATAGAAGGAAGTTTCTCTGTTCACCTGTAAGAGAAGGGAGCTTTGAGCAGCCTATCTGTCCCTGGAGGAGTGGTTTCAATCCAGCAGTTAGTAGTTTATTGGCTATTTTGGGCTAATTTCTATCTCTTTCATTTCCCTGCTATAAAAATTGCATTTGCCTGGTTTTGCGCGCTGGGCAGCACTGGTTAGCTAGGGTTAAACTATTCCCGGCTCCACGAAGTGTACTCTTCAATTTTTCCCTTGGAATTAGACAAACTTGTAACTTAAGCACTCAAACCATTCATTTCACAGCCCAGCACTTGCTCAAAACTCATAGCAAGCACTAATTAACCCTAGCACTAGAGCACTAGACCTCCCTATAATCTCCAGAAGGACAAGGCTCTCCATTCGTCCCTACCAGCCAATCAGTAAAACAGCTCACTTTACCTATTCAGGCATGTCCAAAGGGCAGTTTCATGTGTACTCTCCAGTCCAACTGGTGAATCTGGGCATTCTCACGCAGTGTTACAACTGCCTCATGTACACAGACAACCCTCTCCTTCTACCACCAAACACTAATATATGTGAGAGATGCAATTATACAGCCAAACTGGAGACAAAGCTCTCTCAATCCAAGACTGGAACTGACAGTAAAGAGGAGAAGGGAAATACTTGCAACACACCACCAGACTCACATAGACCTATTAAACTAACACCGGCAGAGTTCCTAAGCCAGCAGAGAGCAGAAAAAGCAACTTTCTTGATTATAAGTATTTTTTAAACTTTTTATTTTGCATTTTTCGATCTTTTGAGCTTTTCAACTACTGTTTGTGCCTATATTACTGTTTTATTACCTTATGTTCCTGTTTTTCTGTGCTTAAATTGTTGATTGCACTTGTAGGCTAAAGTTTTGCTTAAAAGTAACAAACAGGCTAATACACTCAAGTGTACCAGCCTTTGATAGCAATTTAGTCGAAAACAAAGCATTTACTGTATTTTTTCTGTCTGTTTGCAAAAAAACTAGAAAAAAAACCCAAAAAAAATATTTCTCCTTTCATAAACTTTCCTAGCTAGTTGTTCCAGTGATCAGATTTTGCTGATCCCTGGGCTTTGTATTTGGTTCCTGTGTTCCTCCATTTTCTTGTGTGGCCAGAGGTAGTTTCTTTACTCACCAGTGGGAGTGGGGAGTACTGAGCTGCTTGTTTGTCCTCAGAGGAGTGGTTAGAGACAGCAACTAGTAATTCGTTGGCCATTTTGGGTCATTTCCTGTTTTTTCCAGCCCCATGCTATAAAGCACGCTTTGGCGGGCTTTTCTGGCATTAGAGAACTTGGCATAGCTCCTCGTGGTCCCCTGCAGAGTTCCTAAGCCAGCAGAGAGCAGAAAAAGCAACTTTCTTGATCATAAGTATATTTTTAAACTTTTATTTTGCATTTTTCGATCTTTTGAGCTTTTCGACTACTGTTTGTGTCTATATTACTGTTTTATTACCTTATTTTCCTGTTTTTCTGTGCTTAAATTGTTGATTGCACTTGTAGGCTAAAGTTTTGCTTAAAAGTAACAAACAGGCTAATACACTCAAGTGTACCAGCCTTTGATAGCAATTTAGTCGAAAAACAAAGCATTTACTGTATTTTTTCTGTCTGTTTGCAAAAAAAACTAAAAAAACCAAAAAAATATTTCTCCTTTCCTAAACTTTCCTAGCTAGTTGTTCCAGTGATCAGATTTTGCTGATCCCTGGGCTTTGTATTTGGTTCCTGTGTTCCTCCATTTTCTTGTGTGGCCAGAGGTAGTTTCTTTACTCACCAGTGGGAGTGGGGAGTACTGAGCTGCTTGTTTGTCCTCAGAGGAGTGGTTAGAGACAGCAACTAGTAATTCGTTAGCCATTTTGGGTCATTTCCTGTTTTTTCCAGCCCCCTGCTATAAAGCACGCGTTAGCGTGCTTTAGCGCAGAGTTGCCACTGTTGCACACAAGAGCAGCGGCGGTTAATCAAGGTTAAACTATTCGGGCTACCTAAATTCCACTCTTCAAATTTTCCCGTATAACTACCTTCCTCGAACTATACTGCTGATCTAACCAGCGTATCCTATAACTAAAAAGTTCATCTCTACTTGATTCCCAAGTAGACTATTCTCTATCTGTAAAGCCTAGCACTTGCTCCTACAGTACTTGCACCTTGATAAAGCACTTTTATTATAGATAGTACCCCACCAGCGTAGAACCCACATCCCCCGGAGTCTTTTGTAAGTTTTTTTTTTTACCTATTACTTCTAACATGTCGAGGGATCAGTTGCTAGTGTCCTCTACTGTTCAACTGGTGAACCTGGGAATATTGAGGCAATGTTACAATTGCCTCATGTACACAGACAATCCTCTCCTTCTCCCACAAAACACAAATACATGCGAGAGATGCAACTATATGGCCAGACTGGAGGCTGAGCTCTCTCAACATAGGACTGGCAAGACCAGACAGGAGGAGAAGGTAACCACACACACTGCATACCCAGTCACACATAGTACCATCACAACTTCAAATCATACACATAATCACACAAAGACATACTCGGAGGCTCTGATCAAAAATCTACCAAAACAGCAGAGGCCACCAAAGCAGACACCCAAACTACCACCACCTCAGGAACAAACACATGCAGCACATAGACCACACAGTCAGAGTGTCAAACAGTCACAGCCCTTAAGGCCAAACACAATGCCAGACACACTCGTCATTGGTGACTCCATAGTCAGACACACTGACGTCCCGCTCACCAGACTGAGTAAGGAGAAGGTCACAGTAAGCTGCCTGTCGGGAACTAGAATCCGCCACATAACGCAAGCACTCAGGTCTCTCAACAGCAGGTACAAGTACGACTCAGTCATTGTCCACGCTGGTGTCAACGACCTGAGACGTACCTCCTTGGACTACATGAAAAGAGACATTGAGGAGCTCTCTGATTATGTAGCCCAAGCAGGTATGACCCTGACCTTGAGCAGTATCCTACCTTCACCTAGAATGATGCCACAATACAGTGATAAGATGATCAGCTTTAATAATTGGCTTAAATTCTGGTGTCATTCAAAGGGGATCCAATGTCTGTCTGCCTGGGATGACATGCTGGACAAGCCACGCTGCTTCAAGGGACGGCTTGCACCTGTCACCCTGGGCTTCCGGATATTGGCAAAGGCTCTTGCCACCCCATAGTGCCTTTTTAGGCAAGGCTCAAATTCTAAACCTACCACCCTAGAACACAAAAAGGAAAAAACTAAGGGTAATGCTGCTCAACGCCAGAAGTCTCAATCTCAAGATGCACGCACTCGAGGCCCTTCTCAGTATGGAGAACATCGATGTCTGTGCTGTGACAGAAACCTGGTTCAAGGCTCCTGAGAGCACCCCAGCACTATCAGGTTTCACCTCATATCATGCATTCCGGCCCCAAAATCCGGACAACACCAAAAAAGGAGGGGGGGTGTCCATATTCATAAAGGACACCCACACCTCAAGGTTGGTGGCAACGCACAATGCATCGGAGACCAACCAGGTGCAATTAACAATAGGCAAGACTGCTCTGCAATTTGTAGCATGTTACAGGCCACCCTCTCAAACTCAGGAACCTCACATGGCCTTCCTGAAAACACTGGAGGGGATAAATGCATCTCCAAACACCATCATACTAGGTGACTTCAACTACCCTAATATAGACTGGGAACACTACTCAAGCCCAAACACTCTAGCCCAAAGGTTCCTGGAGTTCATAAACTCAAAGGCCATGGAACAACTAGTCACCATCCCCACAAGAGGAGAAAACATACTTGATCTCATCATCACGAACATGGGATCACAGTGTTCAACACCGGAAGTATACCCCTCACTGGTGAGATCAGATCATAAACTAATCTTGCTGGAGGTCCTCATCCCCCCCCACCTGAAATAAAAAAGAGCACAGTGAAAAACTTCTCAAAAGCCAACTTCACACTTCTAAAAACTAGTGTGGTCTCCTTTAAGGCCCCTGAGCCAGTGGTAAACATTACTCAAACCACTGAATCACTTACAAATGCCTTCTACCAGCACCTACAGGACTGCATGGATCAGGCAATCCCAAACAAAACTAAGACTCTTTGTACCAAAGGCAAGCATCCAGTCTGGTGGACCCCAGCCATAAACAAGCTCTACAACAAAAGGAGGAAGCTACTACAAGATAGAGCAAAATCCTTGAAAGGTAAGACACCTTTGATCATTATAAGTAAAAAACTAAGAGCTCTCATAAAATCATCCAAGGCAAATTTTGAGAGAAAAATCACCAAGGACACAAAAGACAATCATAAGGCCTTCTTTAGCTATCAGGAAATGAAGTAATCTGGTAAAACCGGCTGAGCAAAACGGAACCAAAAGGAGCCTTTGGACAGTTCAAAAAGGCTTAAAGTTTATTTATCAAGTCCACTTGTATACTGACAAAAATAAAAATAATAAAACAACCAAATACTGTGAAACGCTAAAAGCGTTTTTCGTTCCACATAATAGTGGAACTTCCTCAGACAAAGATTTTTTCATACAATGTGCTTTTAAATCAATGCATGTGCTTGCAATTAGCATAATTAACTTGCCATTAGTATTTTAAAGTGCTAGTACTATAAGTGTAACATTGTATGTTACAGTTTATACAAATTTATCTTAGTTAATGCTATAAAACATAAATCTAACTTGTTGCAATAGTAACATGTTCAGTTAATAAACTTCAGTACTTATACAAATGCATAAATTTAGAAATATAAAGTTATATAAGCAAATATCTAATAAATCTTTATTCTAGGTGCAATTGTGGTAGTGCTGGTTGTTGCTACCCTTCATACCTTTCCATGATCTGCTAAATACAAGCAAGATTTTATTACTTGCAAAAAGTATGTAAACAACCTGCCTTTAAAGTTAACTAACCACTAAGCTTACCTATACTTTAGATAATAATAAATATACAATTCAAGTCTAACTACCAAGTTAAAACCTATATTCTGAATAAAATTCATGTTAAACATTATATTTGTAAAAATGTCTTTGATCAATATAAAAAAACATATGCAGCAAGAGTCACCCATAAAACTATCTCATAAGATTTTTAAGTTTTAAAATACATGCTATGGAACATGAGTCATTAATCCCTGGTTCTACATGCAGCTAAAGGTAGCTGCCAGGCAAGTTCTTTTTTCTCCAATTCCAATTTTAAAAAGTTTTCATTAACACAAGTAATGTCTGAATGCTGCTTGTTAATACCATCAATGATCATAAAAGAAAAGGAGTGACCGTGGTTGTTGCCACAATGTCTAGCTAGGTCATTTTCTTCCTTGGATTTTGCAATTGCATATAAGTGTTCGTATATTCGATCACGTAATCGTCTATCAGTCTTTCCAACATAGAAAGACGGACATTGTAAGCATTGTGCCAAGTAGACTATACCCTTAGAGTTACAGGTAAACAACCCCTTTACATGGTAACACACTGACCTTATTATAAATGAATTTGATGTTGTAATGTGTTTACAGTATTTACATGAGCCACATTTCCTGGTTCCCCCTCCCATTTTAGGTTTATCAATTTTAGTTTCAAGTAATTTCTTCATGTTTGTACCCCTCCTGTATGTTATTACAGGGTTAAAATTCAATATTTTGGATACAGTTTTATCCAATGAGAGGTAACACCAGTATTTCCTTACTATTTTCCCTATGTCAATTGCTTCTAGACAATAGGTAAATGTAAAGGCAATTGAAAAGTTGCTATGCCCACCTTTTTCTGTTAAAATACTTTCAACTAAATTGTTGTCTGTAAGTTCTTGTTCTATGTTAACAACAGAGATTTGCTCCACCGTTTCAATAAGTCTTACTTCCACCTCAACTTTTTTATCAGTCAAGAGGGGTAGATAAAACCCTTTCTTCCTTTTTTCTTTTACTTCCTGGAAGATGGTGTCCAGGAATAACCTTGGGTAAGCCCTCTTTACAAACATTTCATATAGTAGGTCACATTCATCTTCAAACTCACTCTGTAATGTTGTCATCCTCGCTGCCCTAACTAGTTGTCCTTTTACGACAGCTTTTTTCTGGAAAGTGGGATGCATACTAGTGAAGTGAAGGAAGCTATTGGAATAAGTGGCCTTTCTAAAGATTTTTGCTATGAACTTACTCTTATCTTTCCTCAGTTCTACATCCAAAAAACTGATAGAATTCTCTTGAAAGTTATAGGTAAACTTTAAGAAAGATGTTGTTGAGTTAAGGAAGTCTACAAATTGACCTGCTTCATTTTTATTGCCTTTAAATAGGATAAAAATATCATCCAAAAATCGTCTGTAGCAAAAACACATTTCTTTCCAATGACTGTTGGGTATGATGTTATTCTCCCAATGGGCTAACACCAAGTTCGCAAAACTAGACCCTACAGGTGAGCCCATTGCCACTCCGATTTTCTGCACAAAAAACTTTCCTTCAAATGATACAAAGTTGTTTTTTAAGATAATGTCTAAAAGTTGTTCAATTAATAGACATTCATTATTGTCAGCCCCTTTTGACCTAATAAAATCCACTACCCATTCGGTCCCCAGATCGTGTGGGATACATGAATATAAATTTACTATGTCAACTGTTAAGAAGTTAATCTTGTCATCAAATTTTATTGTTTCCATATATTGTAAAAAAGCCCATGAGTCTTTTAGTATTCTGTTTTTACATATTCTTTCAAATAGTTGTCTACCAGTTTGGCACATGGGTAAGTGACAGATTGCCTTGCATCAACCAATGTCCTGAAAGGTGGATTTGAAATGCTTTTGTGCAATTTGGGTATCCCAAAAATCTTTGGGATCCTCGGAGCTAACATAGTTACATAAGTGTATTGTTCCGTTGTTAATAATCCATCCGTATATAAATCACTCAGGAACATCTTGATTTTACTGTGTGCTTGGTTCATTTCGTTTCTACTAACTGTTAGATAGGTATTACTTTCTAACAGTTGCATCATAATGTTAATATAGTCATTCTTATAGAATACCACTAAGCCTCCACATTTGTCCGGCTTCATAAACCTAATGGGCAGTTCCCTTAATAAGTCTAATAGCGCTTTTTCTTCTAGTGACATGTTAAATTGTGTTCTTTTTGAACTTTTTAGGGTTTGCCTAAATTCATTTTCACACGAATATTCAAAAATATTGAGTGTGTTGTTCTGGGGGGGGGGGGGGTTATATGTACTAGCAATTCTCAGATTATTCACTATTTCAGATGGTTGACCAAATAGCAGGTTCAGATTTAGTTTACGAATAAACAGTTTGAAATCCACAAGTAATTCTGCAATATCACATTTTTTAGAGGGGACAAAGGTCAGTCCCTTAGCAAATAATTCCACCAATAAGTGGTCTATATTACATTTGGTGAAATTATAAATGGAAAAATCTTCCTCACTGTTATGCAATATTTCATATAGTTTTACCTCTGTTGATTGTGGTTGCTGTTGTTGCTGCGTGTATTGTACTTCCTTTTGAACCCTTGTGCTTGGTTCGTGTTCCAATTTGCCCCCCTCCCCCGTTTGTAGTTTTTTTGTAATGCTTGGTGCTCATGTTGGTTGTTGTTTGTAATATAGTCATTGTGTGTATTTAAACAATTTGATTCTCCTTCAAACAAGTCACCCTCAGCAGCTACAAACTCAGAATCTAAGCATTCCCCCATCTCTGTAAAGTTAACAGGGTCCCTAGTGGCCTGCTGACCACCTTGTTCCCTATAAGTGAACTGTTTAACAGGGCCTTTAAAATTGTTTGCAGCTCTTTGGGGCATAGTTGGTTTTGGATAAGCTACCCCTTCCTGATAAGCTTTCAAATCTCTGTAGTTTTTTTATTTTGTTGGTTTTCAACTTTGACATCTGTTGAGCAATGCTAGACAAAATTCTATCATATTCAAATGCATTTCTATTAAATTCCACATCTTTTCTTATATCTTGTTCTAATACAATAGTCTCTTTTGTTAACATATCAAGATTAATCTGATAGTGAGTCACCATACACTGCATTACTTCTAGTCCATGCTTGTTAAACAATGTAGTCAAATCATTAAAAAATTCTGATCCATGTTCCAATCCAGCGGGGTATGAATGGTGTCTCAACCCCTTTGGAACAATTTTTTCTTTTAAACATTTGTTTAGATAGTTTAACTCGAGCTGTAACTTTTTTGTCCTAAACAGTTTAAAATCAAACATTTTTAATTTGTCCATCAGTGAACTACTGTCCTCAGACATATTAGTAACTTCGTTACTTGCCTGTGAACTGTCCATGTCCAATTCACTGTTCAGCCACAAACCAATATTAAAATCATTTCCATTGTTCGTGCCCTGGTTGCTCCGGCGATTTACGTTGCTATTAGTATCCCCATTCGGGTTCCGCTGGGGTAAAACCAAACCGTTGTTACTGCGGGAAAGTTGTACATCCGCAATTGATGTACTAGCACTAGTTTGTGAAGTTCTAGGGTCTCCGCTGGAGCCGGTAACACCATCGACCCGCTCCGATAAGCGGTCAAGCCTAGAATTAATAAGGTGAATTAGTTGTGTGAGGTTACCCTGCGAGGAATCGCCTCCTTCCAATGTGTCTTCCATTTTTCCTCCGGTTACCAGTAGATCAAAGACGTCACAGTAAAGCTCTTCTACAAACCAGGAAATGAAGTAATCTGGTAAAACCGACTGAGCAAAACGGAACCAAAAGGAGCCTTTGGACAGTTCAAAAAGGCTTAAAGTTTATTTATCAAGTCCACTTGTATACTGACAAAAATAAAAATAATAAAACAACCAAATACTGTGAAACGCTAAAAGCGTTTTTCGTTCCACATAATAGTGGAACTTCCTCAGACAAAGATTTTTTCATACAATGTGCTTTTAAATCAATGCATGTGCTTGCAATTAGCATAATTAACTTGCCATTAGTATTTTAAAGTGCTAGTACTATAAGTGTAACATTGTATGTTACAGTTTATACAAATTTATCTTAGTTAATGCTATAAAACATAAATCTAACTTGTTGCAATAGTAACATGTTCAGTTAATAAACTTCAATACTTATACAAATGCATAAATTTAGAAATATAAAGTTATATAAGCAAATATCTAATAAATCTTTATTCTAGGTGCAATTGTGGTAGTGCTGGTTGTTGCTACCCTTCATACCTTTCCATGATCTGCTAAATACAAGCAAGATTTTATTACTTGCAAAAAGTATGTAAACAACCTGCCTTTAAAGTTAACTAACCACTAAGCTTACCTATACTTTAGATAATAATAAATATACAATTCAAGTCTAACTACCAAGTTAAAACCTATATTCTGAATAAAATTCATGTTAAACATTATATTTGTAAAAATGTCTTTGATCAATATAAAAAAACATATGCAGCAAGAGTCACCCATAAAACTATCTCATAAGATTTTTAAGTTTTAAAATACATGCTATGAGTCATTAATCCCTGGCTCTCTACATGCAGCTAAAGGTAGCTGCCAGGCAAGTTCTTTTTTCTCCAATTCCAATTTTAAAAAGTTTTCATTAACACAAGTAATGTCTGAATGCTGCTTGTTAATACCATCAATGATCATAAAAGAAAAGGAGTGACCGTGGTTGTTGCCACAATGTCTAGCTAGGGCATTTTCTTCCTTGGATTTTGCAATTGCATATAAGTGTTCGTATATTCGATCACGTAATCGTCTATCAGTCTTTCCAACATAGAAAGACGGACATTGTAAGCATTGTGCCAAGTAGACTATACCCTTAGAGTTACAGGTAAACAACCCCTTTACATGGTAACACACTGACCTTATTATAAATGAATTTGATGTTGTAATGTGTTTACAGTATTTACATGAGCCACATTTCCTGGTTCCCCCAACCATTTTAGGTTTATCAATTTTAGTTTCAAGTAATTTCTTCATGTTTGTACCCCTCCTGTATGTTATTACAGGGTTAAAATTCAATATTTTGGATACAGTTTTATCCAATGAGAGGTAACACCAGTATTTCCTTACTATTTTCCCTATGTCAATTGCTTCTAGACAATAGGTAAATGTAAAGGCAATTGAAAAGTTGCTATGCCCACCTTTTTCTGTTAAAATACTTTCAACTAAATTGTTGTCTGTAAGTTCTTGTTCTATGTTAACAACAGAGATTTGCTCCACCGTTTCAATAAGTCTTACTTCCACCTCAACTTTTTTATCAGTCAAGAGGGTAGATAAAACCCTTTCTTCCTTTTTTCTTTTACTTCCTGGAAGATGGTGTCCAGGAATAACCTTGGGTAAGCCCTCTTTACAAACATTTCATATAGTAGGTCACATTCATCTTCAAACTCACTCTGTAATGTTGTCATCCTCGCTGCTCTAACTAGTTGTCCTTTTACGACAGCTTTTTTCTGGAAAGTGGGATGCATACTAGTGAAGTGAAGGAAGCTATTGGAATAAGTGGCCTTTCTAAAGATTTTTGCTATGAACTTACTCTTATCTTTCCTCAGTTCTACATCCAAAAAACTGATAGAATTCTCTTGAAAGTTATAGGTAAACTTTAAGAAAGATGTTGTTGAGTTAAGGAAGTCTACAAATTGACCTGCTTCATTTTTATTGCCTTTAAATAGGATAAAAATATCATCCAAAAATCGTCTGTAGCAAAAACACATTTCTTTCCAATGACTGTTTGGTATGATGTTATTCTCCCAATGGGCTAACACCAAGTTCGCAAAACTAGACCCTACAGGTGAGCCCATTGCCACTCCGATTTTCTGCACAAAAAACTTTCCTTCAAATGATACAAAGTTGTTTTTTAAGATAATGTCTAAAAGTTGTTCAATTAATAGACATTCATTATTGTCAGCCCCTTTTGACCTAATAAAATCCACTACCCATTCGGTCCCCAGATCGTGTGGGATACATGAATATAAATTTACTATGTCAACTGTTAAGAAGTTAATCTTGTCATCAAATTTTATTGTTTCCATATATTGTAAAAAAGCCCATGAGTCTTTTAGTATTTGGTGTTCTGTTTTTACATATTCTTTCAAATAGTTGTCTACCAGTTTGGCACATGGGTAAGTGACAGATTGCCTTGCATCAACCAATGTTCTGAAAGGTAGATTTGAAATGCTTTTGTGCAATTTGGGTATCCCAAAAATCTTTGGGATCCTCGGAGCTAACATAGTTACATAAGTGTATTGTTCCATTGTTAATAATCCATCCGTATATAAATCACTCAGGAACATCTTGATTTTACTGTGTGCTTGGTTCATTTCGTTTCTACTAACTGTTAGATAGGTATTACTTTCTAACAGTTGCATCATAATGTTAATATAGTCATTCTTATAGAATACCACTAAGCCTCCACCTTTGTCCGGCTTCATAAACCTAATGGGCAGTTCCCTTAAGTCTAATAGCGCTTTTTCTTCTAGTGACATGTTAAATTGTGTTCTTTTTGAACTTTTTAGGGTTTGCCTAAATTCATTTTCACACAAATATTCAAAAATATTGAGTGTGTTGTTCTGGGGGGGGTTATATGTACTAGCAATTCTCAGATTATTCACTATTTCAGATGGTTGACCAAATAGCAGGTTCAGATTTAGTTTACGAATAAGCAGTTTGAAATCCACAAGTAATTCTGCAATATCACAGCAACAATACACGCAGCAACAACAGCAACCACAATCAAAAGAGGTAAAACTATATGAAATATTGCATAACAGTGAGGAAGATTTTTCCATTTATAATTTCACCGAATGTAATATAGACCACTTATTGGTGGAATTATTTGCTAAGGGACTGACCTTTGTCCCCTCTAAAAAATGTGATATTGCAGAATTACTTGTGGATTTCAAACTGTTTATTCGTAAACTAAATCTGAACCTGCTATTTGGTCAACCATCTGAAATAGTGAATAATCTGAGAATTGCTAGTACATATAACCCCCCCCCCCCCAGAACAACACACTCAATATTTTTTAATATTTGTGTGAAAATGAATTTAGGCAAACCCAAAAAGTTCAAAAGAACACAATTTAACATGTCACTAGAAGAAAAAGCGCTATTAGACTTATTAAGGGAACTGCCCATTAGGTTTATGAAGCCGGACAAAGGTGGAGGCTTAGTGGTATTCTATAAGAATGACTATATTAACATTATGATGCAACTGTTAGAAAGTAATACCTATCTAACAGTTAGTAGAAACGAAATGAACCAAGCACACAGTAAAATCAAGATGTTCCTGAGTGATTTATATACGGATGGATTATTAACAGCGGAACAATACACTTATGTAACTATGTTAGCTCCGAGGATCCCAAAGATTTTTGGGATACCCAAATAGCACAAAAGCATTTCAAATCCACCTTTCAGGACATTGGTTGATGCAAGGCAATCTGTCACTTACCCATGTGCCAAACTGGTAGACAACTATTTGAAAGAATATGTAAAAACAGAACACCAAATACTAAAAGACTCATGGGCTTTTTTACAATATATGGAAACAATAAAATTTGATGACAAGATTAACTTCTTAACAGTTGACATAGTAAATTTATATTCATGTATCCCACACGATCTGGGGACCGAATGGGTAGTGGATTTTATTAGGTCAAAAGGGGCTGACAATAATGAATGTCTATTAATTGAACAACTTTTAGACATTATCTTAAAAAACAACTTTGTATCATTTGAAGGAAAGTTTTTTGTGCAGAAAATCGGAGTGGCAATGGGCTCACCTGTAGGGTCTAGTTTTGCGAACTTGGTGTTAGCCCATTGGGAGAATAACATCATACCCAACAGTCATTGGAAAGAAATGTGTTTTTGCTACAGACGATTTTTGGATGATATTTTTATCCTATTTAAAGGCAATAAAAATGAAGCAGGTCAATTTGTAGACTTCCTTAACTCAACAACATCTTTCTTAAAGTTTACCTATAACTTTCAAGAGAATTCTATCAGTTTTTTGGATGTAGAACTGAGGAAAGATAAGAGTAAGTTCATAGCAAAAATCTTTAGAAAGGCCACTTATTCCAATAGCTTCCTTCACTTCACTAGTATGCATCCCACTTTCCAGAAAAAAGCTGTCGTAAAAGGACAACTAGTTAGGGCAGCGAGGATGACAACATTACAGAGTGAGTTTGAAGATGAATGTGACCTACTATATGAAATGTTTGTAAAGAGGGCTTACCAAGGTTATTCCTGGACACCATCTTCCAGGAAGTAAAAGAAAAAGGAAGAAAGGGTTTTATCTACCCCTCTTGACTGATAAAAAAGTTGAGGTGGAAGTAAGACTTATTGAAACGGTGGAGCAAATCTCTGTTGTTAACATAGAACAAGAACTTACAGACAACAATTTAGTTGAAAGTATTTTAACAGAAAAGGTGGGCATAGCAACTTTTCAATTGCCTTTACATTTACCTATTGTCTAGAAGCAATTGACATAGGGAAAATAGTAAGGAAATACTGGTGTTACCTCTCATTGGATAAAACTGTATCCAAAATATTGAATTTTAACCCTGTAATAACATACAGGAGGGGTACAAACATGAAGAAATTACTTGAAACTAAAATTGATAAACCTAAAATGGGAGGGGGAACCAGGAAATGTGGCTCATGTAAATACTGTAAACACATTACAACATCAAATTCATTTATAATAAGGTCAGTGTGTTACCATGTAAAGGGGTTGTTTACCTGTAACTCTAAGGGTATAGTCTACTTGGCACAATGCTTACAATGTCCGTCTTTCTATGTTGGAAAGACTGATAGACGATTACGTGATCGAATATACGAACACTTATATGCAATTGCAAAATCCAAGGAAGAAAATGCCCTAGCTAGACATTGTGGCAACAACCACGGTCACTCCTTTTCTTTTATGATCATTGATGGTATTAACAAGCAGCATTCAGGCATTACTTGTGTTAATGAAAACTTTTTAAAATTGGAATTGGAGAAAAAAGAACTTGCCTGGCAGCTACCTTTAGCTGCATGTAGAGAGCCAGGGATTAATGACTCATGTTCCATAGCATGTATTTTAAAACTTAAAAATCTTATGAGATAGTTTTATGGGTGACTCTTGCTGCATATGTTTTTTTATATTGATCAAAGACATTTTTACAAATATAATGTTTAACATGAATTTTATTCAGAATATAGGTTTTAACTTGGTAGTTAGACTTGAATTGTATATTTATTATTATCTAAAGTATAGGTAAGCTTAGTGGTTAGTTAACTTTAAAGGCAGGCTGTTTACATACTTTTTGCAAGTAATAAAATCTTGCTTGTATTTAGCAGATCATGGAAAGGTATGAAGGATAGCAACAACCAGCACTACCACAATTGCACCTAGAATAAAGATTTATTAGATATTTGCTTATATAACTTTATATTTCTAAATTTATGCATTTGTATAAGTATTGAAGTTTATTAACTGAACATGTTACTATTGCAACAAGTTAGATTTATGTTTTATAGCATTAACTAAGATAAATTTGTATAAACTGTAACATACAATGTTACACTTATAGTACTAGCACTTTAAAATACTAATGGCAAGTTAATTATGCTAATTGCAAGCACATGCATTGATTTAAAAGCACATTGTATGAAAAAATCTTTGTCTGAGGAAGTTCCACTATTATGTGGAACGAAAAACGCTTTTAGCGTTTCACAGTATTTGGTTGTTTTATTATTTTTATTTTTGTCAGTATACAAGTGGACTTGATAAATAAACTTTAAACCTTTTTGAACTGTCCAAAGGCTCCTTTTGGTTCCGTTTTGTTCAGCCGGTTTTACCAGATTACTTCATTTCCTGGTTTGTAGAAGAGCTTTACTGTGACGTCTTTGATCTACTGGTAACCGGAGGAAAAATGGAAGACACATTGGAAGGAGGCGATTCCTCGCAGGGTAACCTCACACAACTAATTCAACTTATTAATTATAGGCTTGACCGCTTATCGGAGCGGGTCGATGGTGTTACCGGCTCCAGCGGAGACCCTAGAACTTCACAAACTAGTGCTAGTACATAAATTGCGGATGTACAACTTTCCCGCAGTAACAACGGTTTGGTTTTACCCCAGCGGAACCCGAATGGGGATACTAATAGCAACGTAAATCGCCGGAGCAACCAGGGCACGAACAATGGAAATGATTTTAATATTGGTTTGTGGCTGAACAGTGAATTGGACATGGACAGTTCACAGGCAAGTAACGAAGTTACTAATATGTCTGAGGACAGTAGTTCACTGATGGACAAATTAAAAATGTTTGATTTTAAACTGTTTAGGACAAAAAAGTTACAGCTCGAGTTAAACTATCTAAACAAATGTTTAAAAGAAAAAATTGTTCCAAAGGGGTTGAGACACCATTCATACCCCGCTGGATTGGAACATGGATCAGAATTTTTTAATGATTTGACTACATTGTTTAACAAGCATGGACTAGAAGTAATGCAGTGTATGGTGACTCACTATCAGATTAATCTTGATATGTTAACAAAAGAGACTATTGTATTAGAACAAGATATAAGAAAAGATGTGGAATTTAATAGAAATGCATTTGAATATGATAGAATTTTGTCTAGCATTGCTCAACAGATGTCAAAGCTGAAAACCAACAAAATAAAAAAACTACAGAGAGATTTGAAAGCTTATCAGGAAGGGGTAGCTTATCCAAAACCAACTATGCCCCAAAGAGCTGCAAACAATTTTAAAGGCCCTGTTAAACAGTTCACTTATAGGGAACAAGGTGGTCAGCAGGCCACTAGAGACCCTGTTAACTTTACAGAGATGGGGGAATGCTTAGATTCTGAGTTTGTAGCTGCTGAGGGTGACTTGTTTGAAGGAGAATCAAATTGTTTAAATACACACAATGACTATATTACAAACAACAACCAACATGAGCACCAAGCATTACAAAAAAACTACAAACGGGGGAGGGGGGCAAATTGGAACACGGACCAAGCACAAGGGTTCAAAAGGAAGTACAATACACGCAGCAACAACAGCAACCACAATCAACAGAGGTAAAACTATATGAAATATTGCATAACAGTGAGGAAGATTTTTCCATTTATAATTTCACCAAATGTAATATAGACCACTTATTGGTGGAATTATTTGCTAAGGGACTGACCTTTGTCCCCTCTAAAAAATGTGATATTGCAGAATTACTTGTGGATTTCAAACTGTTTATTCGTAAACCAAATCTGAACCTGCTATTTGGTCAACCATCTGAAATAGTGAATAATCTGAGAATTGCTAGTACATATAACCCCCCCCCCCCCCAGAACAACACACTCAATATTTTTGAATATTTGTGTGAAAATGAATTTAGGCAAACCCTAAAAAGTTCAAAAAGAACACAGTTTAACATGTCACTAGAAGAAAAAGCGCTATTAGACTTATTAAGGGAACTGCCCATTAGGTTTATGAAGCCGGACAAAGGTGGAGGCTTAGTGGTATTCTATAAGAATGACTATATTAACATTATGATGCAACTGTTAGAAAGTAATACCTATCTAACAGTTAGTAGAAACAAAATGAACCAAGCACACAGTAAAATCAAGATGTTCCTGAGTGATTTATATATGGATGGATTATTAACAACGGAACAATACACTTATGTAACTATGTTAGCTCCGAGGATCCCAAAGATTTTTGGGATACCCAAATTGCACAAAAGCATTTCAAATCCACCTTTCAGGACATTGGTTGATGCAAGGCAATCTGTCACTTACCCATGTGCCAAACTGGTGGACAACTATTTGAAAGAATATGTAAAAATAGAACACCAAATACTAAAAGACTCATGGGCTTTTTTACAATATATGGAAACAATAAAATTTGATGACAAGATTAACTTCTTAACAGTTGACATAGTAAATTTATATTCATGTATCCCACACGATCTGGGGACCGAATGGGTAGTGGATTTTATTAGGTCAAAAGGGGCTGACAATAATGAATGTCTATTAATTGAACAACTTTTAGACATTATCTTAAAAAACAACTTTGTATCATTTGAAGGAAAGTTTTTTGTGCAGAAAATCGGAGTGGCAATGGGCTCACCTGTAGGGTCTAGTTTTGCGAACTTGGTGTTAGCCCATTGGGAGAATAACATCATACCCAACAGTCATTGGAAAGAAATGTGTTTTTGCTACAGACGATTTTTGGATGATATTTTTATCCTATTTAAAGGCAATAAAAATGAAGCAGGTCAATTTGTAGACTTCCTTAACTCAACAACATCTTTCTTAGAATTCTCTTGAAAGTTATAGGTAAACTTTATCATTTTTTTGGATGTAGAACTGAGGAAAGATAAGAGTAAGTTCATAGCAAAAATCTTTAGAAAGGCCACTTATTCCAATAGCTTCCTTCACTTCACTAGTATGCATCCCAATTTCCAGAAAAAAAGCTGTCGTAAAAGGACAACTAGTTAGGGCAGCGAGGATGACAACATTACAGAGTGAGTTTGAAGATGAATGTGACCTACTATATGAAATGTTTGTAAAGAGGGCTTACCCAAGGTTATTCCTGGACACCATCTTCCAGGAAGTAAAAGAAAAAAGGAAGAAAGGGTTTTATCTACCCCTCTTGACTGATAAAAAAGTTGAGGTGGAAGTAAGACTTATTGAAACGGTGGAGCAAATCTCTGTTGTTAACATAGAACAAGAACTTACAGACAACAATTTAGTTGAAAGTATTTTAACAGAAAAAGGTGGGCATAGCAACTTTTCAATTGCCTTTACATTTACCTATTGTCTAGAAGCAATTGACATAGGGAAAATAGTAAGGAAATACTGGTGTTACCTCTCATTGGATAAAACTGTATCCAAAATATTGAATTTTAACCCTGTAATAACATACAGGAGGGTACAAACATGAAGAAATTACTTGAAACTAAAATTGATAAACCTAAAATGGGAGGGGGAACCAGGAAATGTGGCTCATGTAAATACTGTAAACACATTACAACATCAAATTCATTTATAATAAGGTCAGTGTGTTACCATGTAAAGGGGTTGTTTACCTGTAACTCTAAGGGTATAGTCTACTTGGCACAATGCTTACAATGTCCGTCTTTCTATGTTGGAAAGACTGATAGACGATTACGTGATCGAATATACGAACACTTATATGCAATTGCAAAATCCAAGGAAGAAAATGCCCTAGCTAGACATTGTGGCAACAACCACGGTCACTCCTTTTCTTTTATGATCATTGATGGTATTAACAAGCAGCATTCAGACATTACTTGTGTTAATGAAAACTTTTTAAAATTGGAATTGGAGAAAAAAGAACTTGTCTGGCAGCTACGTTTAGCTGCATGTAGAGAGCCAGGGATTAATGACTCATGTTCCATAGCATGTATTTTAAAACTTAAAAATCTTATGAGATAGTTTTATGGGTGACTCTTGCTGCATATGTTTTTTTATATTGATCAAAGACATTTTTACAAATATAATGTTTAACATGAATTTTATTCAGAATATAGGTTTTAACTTGGTAGTTAGACTTGAATTGTATATTTATTATTATCTAAAGTATAGGTAAGCTTAGTGGTTAGTTAACTTTAAAGGCAGGTTGTTTACATACTTTTTGCAAGTAATAAAATCTTGCTTGTATTTAGCAGATCATGGAAAGGTATGAAGGGTAGCAACAACCAGCACTACCACAATTGCACCTAGAATAAAGATTTATTAGATATTTGCTTATATAACTTTATATTTCTAAATTTATGCATTTGTATAAGTATTGAAGTTTATTAACTGAACATGTTACTATTGCAACAAGTTAGATTTATGTTTTATAGCATTAACTAAGATAAATTTGTATAAACTGTAATATACAATGTTACACTTATAGTACTAGCACTTTAAAATACTAATGGCAAGTTAATTATGCTAATTGCAAGCACATGCATTGATTTAAAAGCACATTGTATGAAAAAATCTTTGTCTGAGGAAGTTCCACTATTATGTGGAACGAAAAACGCTTTTAGCGTTTCACAGTATTTGGTTGTTTTATTATTTTTATTTTTGTCAGTATACAAGTGGACTTGATAAATAAACTTTAAGCCTTTTTGAACTGTCCAAAGGCTCCTTTTGGTTCCGTTTTGCTCAGCCGGTTTTACCAGATTACTTCATTTCCTGGTTTGTAGAAGAGCTTTACTGTGACGCCTTCTTTAGCTATGTTAGAAACCTAGGAGGAAACTCCCAGATATGCTCAGAATTAGTTCAAAATGATGTGAAGATTACTGAACCTACACACATTGCCAACATACTGGCTGACAGGTTCAGTGCAAACTTCTTCCCCCCCTCCCCCCCCAAAAGGAGAGATATCTATACCAGAGGATTGTAGCCCTTCCAACATCTCCAACGCCGAGGTGAGAACTGCTCTCTCCAAGGCAAAACACACAGCATCCATGGGACCGGATGGTGTCCCTGGCTGTGTGCTCCATGAACTCAATGAGGAATTAAACCCGCAGTTAGGACAGCTGTTTAATCTTAGCATCACCTCAGGATACGTACCCAAGGAGTGGCGCACGGCGACTGTGGTCCCACTTCACAAGGGCGGTGCCTCCACCGACCCTGGAAATTACCGTCCCATTAGCTTGACAAGCCTTATCTGCAAAGCCATGGAGAGGATCATAATGGAACTCATAAATAAAGACATAGGGAACTTGCAGACTTTGGATCCAACCCAGTTTGGCTTTGTCAAAGGCAGATCATGCCTTTTAAACTTGGTTGACTTTTTCGAAACAGTCACCAAGGCCATTGATGAGGGAAAGGCAGTCCATACAGCCTATCTCGACCTGGCAAAGGCCTTCGACACAATACCCCACTCAGGTATCATCGAAAAACTCATCAGCTTGAATGTAAACCCATACATCACAAGATGGGTTGCAAACTGGCTAAGTGACAGAACCCACAGGGTCAGAGTTGCTGGAGCCATGTCAGACTCAAAGCCTGTCACAAGTGGTGTGCCACAGGGCTCAGTCCTGGGTCCACTCTTGTTCGGCATCTACTTTTCTGAAGTACAAGCAAACACAGGAGGGTTATGGCTGACAAAGTTTGCTGATGACTGCAAACTGGGCGCCATAGTCGAAAACACTTCTGACACAGATATCATTCAGAAGGGCCTCACAGAAACGGATAACTGGTGCCAGAGCCATGGCCTAAAGTTAAACGCCAAGAAATGCATAGTCATACCCTTCGGGAAAAACAAGGTTACCCCTAGCTACCATATAGATGGCAATCCACTGAGCACAGAAGAAGTCATCAGGGACCTGGGGACCCAGGTTGACACTAGCCTTTCGTTTGACACTCATGTTGCTAAAGTAGTCAGGAAAACCTTCTACATTGCCCACCTGATCATGAAGGGATTCACATCTAGATCAAGGGAGGTCATCGTCCCCCTGTACTCATCACTCATTAGACCTATGATTGAGTACAATGCCCCATTCGGAATGTATCTGACCCGACACCTGCAGCAGCTGGAAAGGCCCCAAAAGTTCCTCACCAAAAGGATAAAGGGTCTCAAAAATATGTCTTATGCTGCCCGACTGAAAGAACTGCAGCTCTATTCAGTCTCATACCGCTTGCTCAGAGGTGACCTGTGCCTGACATATAAGGCCATGTCAAACCCAGATTTGATGAATATGCTTCACCTCAAAAAATCTAGATCCCTCAGAACCACAAGGGCGGGAGACTTAAACCTTGACACGGTTATTAATAGAACGTGCTGGAGGGACAGATTCGTCACCCAGAGACTCCCTATGCTGTGGAACAAAATCCCGGTACATGTGAGGTAGAGCACCTCGCTGGCCTTGTTCAAGAGGAATCTTGACCAATGGATGGGAGATTGCAGATATACCCCAGGGATTACTTCAGTGTCACTGCTTGACAGAGGCACAGCAAAATAATAGGCATAGTTTTATTCAAACTAAAGGGGTGGCGAAAGCCACATAACTATGGGCTAGGCTTATAAATGCCCTTGGGCAAATAGCCTAGTATGAACCTATGAACAAAAAATGCTTGGAGGCTCTAAAAAAAATCTGCAAAAGCAACAGAGACCTCCAAAGCAGACATCCAAGCAACCTCCACACCCCATCACAAACCATGAAACACATACTTCACATAATCAGTGGGCCATGCAATCACAACCCTTAAGGCAAAATAACATACCCAACACACTAGTAATAGGCAACTCTATAGTCAGGCACACTGATGTCCACTAACTAGGCTGGACAAGGAGAAAGTTACAGTTAGCTGCCTGTCAGGCACCAGGATCTGCCACATAACACAAGCACTCAGCTCACTCCAGAACAAGTACAAATATGACTCTGTCATTGTCCATGTTGGTGAGAATGACCTGAGATGTACCTCCCTGGACTACATGAAAAGAGACATGGAAGAGCTCTCTGATTACATAGCCCAGGCTGGTATGACCCTGACCCTGAGTAGCATCCTGCCCTCGCCAAGAATGATGTCCCATTATAAAGAAAAAATTATCAATTTCAACAATTGGCTAAGTTTCTGGTGTCATTCAAAGGGGATCCAGTGTCTGCCTGGGATGACATGCTCAACAAGCCACGTTGCTTCACAAGAGATGGCTTGCACTTGTCACCCTTAGGCTTTTGAATACTGGCCAAGGCTTTTGCCACCCCATAGTGCCTTTTTTAGACAAGGCTCAAAAGACAACCCCACCACTGTAAATAGGACAAGAAACCAAAAACTGAGGGTAATGCTACTCAACGCCAGAAGTCTAAACCTCAAAATGCACGCACTCTAGCAACTCCTCAGTATGGAGAACATCGATATCTGTACAGTAACAGAAACCTGGTTTAAGGCTCCAGAGAGCACCCCAGCACTACCAAGCTATAACTCATACCATACTTTTTGGCCACAGAACCCGGACCAAAACACAAAAGGCTAGAAGTGTATCCATATTCATCAAAGATACCCACACCTCCAGGTTAGTGGTGCAGCACGATGCCTCAGAGATCATCCATGTGCAACTAACAATGGGCAAAACTGCAATTCAAATTGTAGCTTACTACAGATCTCCCACCATGACCCAGGACCCCCATTCCGCGTTTTTGGAAACACTGGGAAATATGAAGGTTCTACCAAACACCCTAATATTGGGTGATTTCAATTACCCAAACATTAACTGGGAGAAATACTCAAGCACTAACTCCCTTGCCCAGCACTTCGTAGAATTTATAAACTCGAATGCCCTGGATCAACTGGTCAACACCCCCACCAGTGGTGACAACATATTGGACCTGGTCATTACCAACATGGGTGACCAGTGTTTCACATCGGAGGTCATCCCCTCGCTGGTTAGATCAGACCATAGACTAATTGCTCTGGATATCCACATTCCGCCCCCAACCCAGTCAAGGAAACCACAGTGAAAAACTTTTCAAAAGCAAACTTCACATTACTTAAGACCAAGGTGGAAAGGTTCACAGCCCCCATGCTAAAGGACAATGCTGTCCAAGCTGCTGAATCCCTTACAAAGGCACTCTATGAGCACCTGCAAGAATGCATGGACTGTGCTATCCCAAGCAAAACCAAGACTCGCTCCTCCAAGAAAAGGAAACCAGTCTGGTGGACCCCTGCCATAAACAAGCTATACAATAGAAGGAGGAAACTAGTACAAAAAAGAGTAAAATGCCAAGAAGGAAAGACATCCCTGATCAGTATCCACAAGAAACTACGATCCCTCATAAAATCATGCAAGGCTAGCTTTGAAAGAAAAATTGCCAAGGACTCCAAAGATAACCACAAAGCATTCTTTAACTATGTCAAGAACCTAAGTGGAAACACTCTGATCTGCTCAGAGTTAGTGCAGAATGGCACAAAATACACTGAACTGACTGATATTGCCAACATTCTGGCAGACAGGTTTAGTGCAAACTTCACCCCCCCTCTCACCACCTAAAGGACTGATAACCATACCAGAAGAATGTAGAGCCCGGACAGCCACTGATGCACAGGTTAAAACAGCCCTATCCAAAGTCAAAATCTGCTTCAGTGGGACCAGACATTGTCCCAGGCTGTGTCTTACACGAGCTCCAAAATGAACTAACCCCTCACCTAAACACACTGTTCAAACTCAGCCTCTCTACAGGCTACGTACCCATAGAGTGGCACACATCAACAGTTATTCCACTCCACAAAGGTGGAGCCACAATGGACCCTGGGAACTATCTCCCTATAAGCCTGACTACCCTGGTCTGCAAGGCTATGGAGCGCACTATCATGGAACTCTTTAACAGAGACATTGAAAACCTCCAAACATTGGATCCTACCCAGTTTGGCTTTAAGGGCAGATCATGCCTCCTAAACCTGGTGGACTTCTTTGAGACAGTTACCAAGGCTTTAGATGAGGGAAAGGAGGTCCACCCAGCCTACCTAGACCTCGCAAAGGCTTTTGACACCATTCCCCATTCTGGTATTATAGACAAGCTCACCATCCTGAACATAAACCCCTATGTCACAAGATGGGTTGCCAGTTGGCTCACAGAACCCACATGGTGGGAGTTGCAGGCTCTAGGTACATCTCTAAACCGGTTACAAGTAGCGTCTCCCAGGGCTCAGTCCTGGGACCCCTCCTGTTTGGTATATACTTCTTAAGAGGTACAGGCAAGCACAGGAGGACTATGGCTGACCAAGTTCGCAGACGACTGCAAACTTGAGGCCATAATTAACTCTCCGGCTGATACAGACTGGTGTCACTGAGATGGGTACCTGGTGTCAAAATCATGGCCTCAAGCTAAATGCCAAAAAGTGTATAATCATCCCCTTTGGAAAAAACTAAGTACCTGCGAATTACCACATAGGTGGTAGTCCCCTAAATACAGAAAATGTAATAAGGGATCTGGGGACCCAAGTAGATAGTAATCTCTCCTTTGATAATCATATTACCAAGGTGGTTAGAAAATCCTTCTATGTGGCCCACCTAATCACAAAAGGGTTCGCATCTAGAACAAAAGAGATTATTGTGCCCATCTACTCATCACTAATCCAACCCATCATAGAGTACAACGCCCCATTTGGGATGTACCTTACAAGACACCTGCAACAGCTGGAAAAACCACAGAAGTACCTCACCAAGAGGATTACTGACCTCAAACAGATGCCCTATGCAGCTCGACTGAAGAAACTCCAGCTGTACTCGGTTGCATATCGCTTGCTCAAAGGTGATCTCTACCTGACATACAAGGCCATGTCCAACCCAGATTTGATGGACATGCTCCACCTAAAAAAAAATCAAATCCCCGGGAGCCACACGTTCTAGGGATCTAAACCTCACCACAACGATAAATACGACATGCTGGAGGGATAGATTCCTGTCCCAGAGACTCCCCATGCTTTGGAACAGGATTCCAATCTATGTTAGGCAGAGCCCCTCACTAACACTCTTCAAGAGAAACCTTGACAAGTGGATAGGAAACAAAGTTTACCCCGGGGATCACTGCAGTGGCTCTGCTGGACAAAGGGACAGGGAACTAATGGCGCTGCTGGACAGAGGCACAGGGAACTAATCTAAGGGGCGGTGAAAGCCAACACATTCTGGCTGGGCTTATAGATGCCCTTGGGCAGATAGCCTAGTACTTGCATATGAACCTATTTAACAGACACAGGAAGGCAGACAAATGCAGTACAACAGTACATTTTAGTTTATAGTATTAAATAGAACACAATAAAAAGTTCAGTAAATAGTATAATTAAGTAAAAGAACAGACAGCTTTCCTTTTGTGGTAAGATCAGAAGCCTCTAGTGATCTGGTGTCTCAGTTCAGAGTAGTGGCTGGTAGCCCACCTCAATTCACCTTGTTTTAAATAAGCAGAAATTCACTCAAACACAGGTCTTAAATACCAGAAGCTACAAACTTATAATAAATAAATAAAACTCAAAAGAACCGTTGAGGGTGCTTACTCCAAGCCCTAGACCAGATAGGTTCCAATCGGCACACTTCTCTCACAAGGGTCCAGAAGGGCTCCTTCCAATCAAAGATGACTTGCTTGGAAAATGTGCTATATTTGCCACTACAAACAGACCCAGATGCAGCAAACTTATATCTGGACTATGCTACATCTACTTTTTGTTGTTGTGTCTTTCGGATTTTCCCGGTTAGGGGTCGCAACAGCGGAACTCCGGTCCGCTAATGATTGGCAGTAGATTTTTACGTGCTGAGTTGCCAGCCCTGACACACAAGCTTCGACAAAGGTGCGCCCATTCACGCATGTCTCTACACAGAAGATGCTTTAGCTGAGAATTGAACAGGAGAGCGTCTTACTGTGAGGCGACAATGCTACCACAGCACCACCACCGCAGTACTATGCTACATCTACTAGCTATGCTAATTTAGATGGAAAACACTATAAAATGATTTAAACAGGAGTGAGACACTAAAAAATATTACTCATACTCATTTCGGAGTTGTATATATATATATATATATGTATATATATATATATATATATATATATATATATATACATATCCAGTAAGATTATATTGATTATTTAAGCATAATATTATACGATAATAAAATTATCTGTTAATTTAGGTATGTTATTTCAGGTTGTTCTATAGCATATCATTTTTGTGTGAACGATCTAGCCCCTGGAATGTCTGCCTGTGGGGAGCGTTGGCATAATGGCTAAGTTGTTTGTCACAGACACAATGTAGAGGGTTTGATTATCACCTTTAGAACATTGGCTAGGCTTAAAATGGCCCATAAGGGCAGCTAGCCTAGTACTTACTTATGGGGTGGGGGTTGGCATAACGGTTAATGTGTTTAGCTCACATGCAAGAGGTACAATGTTTGTTTCTCAACAAAGGAAATTGACTAGGCTTAAAATAGCCACCAAAAGCAGCTAGCATAGGACTTGTCTATTAATGTCTAATGAACCCAAATTCTTCCAAAATAGAATTAGCTGACTTTAGTTATGATTCAGTATAAAATTGTATCTTAAGAAGAGTTTTACTTTTCAACATATTCATTCTTGTAATATTGTAATCTTCTAAAAGACCTTTAGTTGAGCAAAAAGGATATATCAAACAAATTAATTTTTTGTTATGTCCAAATATTTGAAAACAAAGCTTCTGATGATGATGATAAAATATTATTTAAATGTGTTTGCAGGGTTATATACCTTATATTGTAAATAATTGCTAAGTATTATCTACATTTTATTATTTGTGACACTAACAGCTTGCGCTGATATTTTTAATTTATTTTCATTCATCAGTTTGATTGTATAGCTCTTTCCAATTTGCAATATATGAAATATCTAACCAATAAATATAACTATCCTGAAAATAAAAGCCAATACATAATGTCTCGGTATTTAAAAGTTTTATTCCACCTTTGATCTAGAGTATACAATGATTGAAAGCCAGTATTTTTAGGAAACCATAAAACTGTTCATGTGTCCTTTTTTAATTGATTATACTGTGTAATTTAGGGTATACTTTATTAAGATAGTATCCAATGTTGTCGATTTCATTCTTCCTCAAAAAAATGGATGGAAAATTCTTCAATCCAACTCTGCTACATTTTACAGCTCATGGAACACAAACTCTCAAGCTCTTCCCTTACCCACAATGCACTAGTCCCCTAACGGCCTCAGATCTCGTTTGCTACTATCATATACAGATGTGGGGATTTATCTAACCAACTGCAACAAGCGAGTTTACATCTTTCTAGCATAACAGCACAGATGCAGTAAAGTATGGATTCATCATTATAGCTTTACAGTAGCTTGGGTATGCCTTTGACCCACCTAAAGGACTGATAACCATACCAGACGAATGTAGAGCCCTGACAGCCACTTCCCGTATTGAACAGAATACAGTGAGTACAGGATGGAAAAATAATACTTTTGACTTTAATTTTGAAATGGGTGGTAACAGACAAGTATGTAATGGTCCAACTCTTGCGGTAAGAGTTAAACTGTTTGAGGACTCTCTGTTACAATATAAAAAACTACAGTTCGAGAACAAGTACTTAGAAATATTGAACTGCAGCAAGTCCCTAGTGGGCTAAGAGTCCATTGTTTCTAAACAGAGCTGTTAACAACAGTGATTTCTTAAAAGAACTTGAAACTGTGTTTAATGCAGCAGGTTTAGATGCTCAGGCTGATGGTAAAATATAACAATGTTAAAATGGAACAACTGACATTAGTATTGGATGAGCACATCGGCTGCACTACCACTGATTTATTATTTTTTCAAGTAAAGGCTTCGTTTGATAAAGCCTTTAATCAGGTTGGCAACATATGTGCATAATAATGTAATAAACTGAGGAGAGATATGGATGAATACACTAAAGGGAGGATGTATCCCAAGCTTACTACGTCTTTGAGTAATCAAAGACAAATGACTACTTAGAATGTGCCTTCACAGGGGGCGGATATGTCGCAAGGGTGAAGTTTACATCATGGGCCTCTGGAATTATGTCGTTCTCAATGGTTACAGAATCGTGGTCAATAAGACCATTTTTCTTAATGCCTGAGAAACAATGGATACCAGGAAATGTACTCTATGGAAAACCCTCAAAAACAGGGAGCGAGACCCAAGAGAGGGAACAACGAACCAAATGGGTGCAAGAGGTGGTGAATAATGTCACTTTAGGTAATATTACCCCTTTCTTATTGAATTTTAATGGCGCAAGTACAGAAAGTGCTAGTGACTGTTCAAAGGGAGACTATGTATATAAAACGATGTTAAACAATGACAGTATCAAAATAATGAAATGGGGTCAGTGACAGAGTGGTCTTTTTTTCAAATGAGTTTTGCAAGTGACTATTGTAGTTTAAATGGCAACTTACACAGGAGCTTGTTGAACGATTCTATGTACACAATCCATTCTGTACCTTCGGAATTGGACTTATGTGAAACTATTGACTTGGAAAATGCAGATAAAGTGGACAGTGTTGTTTTCATTAACTGACATGAAACTTTTTCCCCCTTTGGACTTTAATGTATTAGACATTTTAAATGATGAGCAAATGAACTTAACAACAGTATTAGAATTAGAATTTGAATATGGTGCTATGACTCCTGTGGTTATTTTAAATACAGAAGGTGATTTTAAGTTATTTAATTCTTCTAGCAATAAGTTTGATTTACCACATGCAAATTTATTGTGTAATTGATTCATCTTTGTCCCATGTAGAGATGCGAACAAAGCAGATATTTATTGATTTTAAGCTGTTTTTACGTAAATTAAATTTAGGTGTTTATTTTTGTAATCAAGTTAGAAATAAGGGTAATGGGGGGGCATTGTAAAAGGTCAAGTATATTCAACACACCCCTTAACAATAAATTAGTAGTCTTTGAAAAAACTTGTGAGTTAGACTTTAGACAAGTTTTTAAAAAGAAAAGTAATTTAAAACATGTGTTTTATAATTTGGATGAGGAAGAGAACAAATGATTGTATGATATAATTCACAATAGGAATATATGTTTTATAAAGCCTGATAAAGGCAATGGTATGGTGACTATGGATCAGGTAGATTATGTGGGTGCTATGAACAATATACTTACTGAAGGGTATGTATGATGAAATTTCACGCAATTAAATTAATATTGCCTGGCTCAGAATAGATTTACTGCTAGAATATATGATTTTACAAGGGAATATTACACTGGACGAGCACATTTTTATGAAAAATGAATATCCGGTAGTTGGAAGTATATTTGGCATACTAAAATCCATAAAACCGCACAAAATCCTCCATTTTGACCTATCGTGGATTCAAAGAGATCTAAAACTTATTTTATTGCATGTTTTTAGATGAACAGTTTAAAAAGGCATTGCAAGTATTTGATTACATTTGCAAAGACTCATGGCATTTTTTGTCAAATTAAAATAAAGTAGATATAAGGGAAGGAATTTTATTTAGTGACTATGGATGTATGCAATTTATGTAGTGTAATACCTCATCAAACTGGCCTTGAGTGGCTTGATGCACAACTGGTAACCTCGAAACAATATGAAGGCCATAGTATTAATACCGTAATTACCTTAATGGAAATTGTATTAAACAATTTTATTTCTTTTGAAGGACAATTTGTTTTAGACCCAAAGTAGGTGTTGCTATGGGGGCAGCTTGTGCCCCCACATTTGCTAACTTAGTGATGTCATTTTGGGAACATAATATATTGTTTACCAGTAAATATCAAGTATTTATTTCTTATTACACACGTTTTCTGGATGACGTCTTTTTTGTATGGAGAGGTTCCTCAGGTGAATTAGAGGAATTCTTTGAGTATATTAATAGTTCAGTAGAATTTTTGAAATTTACTCATGAATATAGTAGAAATAGGATATCATATTTGGATGTTGACATCTCACTGGACCTTGAGCAAAGGCAACTAATCTCAAAGATTTTTAGAAAATCTACATTCTCAAATGCGTATTTGGACTATTCTAGCTGCCATCCACCTCATCAGAAGAAGGCAGTGATGAAAGGCCAACTTGTGAGGGCAGCTAGAATGGTCACTAGGGATGAAGATTTTGTGCATGAAATTGAATTTATTCTAAAAATGTTTACAGCCAGAGGTTACCCTGAGTATTTGTTGAACAATTTGTATAAGAAAATTATAGACAAGAGAAATAGGAATATTTATTCGCCCATTTTAAACAAAAATAATCTTCTGAGTTCAGAGAATCAAATTGTGGCTAGGGGCAGTATTGAGTGTAATGGGCGGTTTTCTTTTTCTGTGCATACAACAAAGATAGTGATGAAATATGTGGCATCATTAAGAAAAATTGGCCCTTATTAATTTCAGATTAGGATTTATTGGATCTCTTTGTAGTACCCCTAGATGTCTTTAAAAGAGGCTTAAATTTTAAGAATCTTTTGGTGAGGGGTAGTTGTCCAACAAAAGGTGGACACACAAATAGAAAAATAGGAAATTTTAAATGTGGAAGGTGTAACCAGTGCACTTATATAATGGAAACAGGGCATGCTTTTGTTTTGAATGGTATTAACCTGTATATACATTCACATTTTGATGGTTTATCTAGCAACATTTTTACTTGGCAAAGTGCATGGCATGTCCTGCATTTTATGTAGGAAAAACTGTTAGAACATTTAAATCTAGGATATATGAACATATTTCTGACATATCCAAAAAAAGTTAAAACCAATGCATTGAGTAGGCATATAGAGAAATGTGGTAATCACAGATTTGGATTTTTAGTTATTCAAACGATTTATTATGATGTACAAGGTAAAATAGTTCCAGAAAAGTTGAAGGAATGTGAATTGTGCTGGCAATTGATATTGAATGCAACACAATTTCCAGGATTGAATGAATGTACAAGTATTTCTAGCATTGTAAAAATGAAAAGACATGGTTGTTTTATGTAGCAGTATGTATTTTAGATTTTAAAGGTTGTGACTTTAAATTATAATTGTATTAATTAAGTGATTGGGTAAGGGAATGTATTTAAGGGGAGTGTTTTTGTATGTAAGTTGTTCTGAAGAAGTCTGGTCTTCTACAGATGAAAGTGCTTAGCATTCAATAAAATTTATGGTGGCACTGAGGTCATTCTTCTTGGTGGTTCGAGTTCATCTGTTGGTTTTGTTCCTTGGTACAGATGTGGCACTGCTCATGAATGTATATTTTTTTCTCTTAGCTAATTTATTTCTATAAAAACCTTTCTACCTATGTATCCTCCCTTGTCTTCTGCATGATAGTAGTGTAATTCAATACCGTAGTTGGTAAACTTTCTTTCCCCTTTTTGTACTTATTGGTACATCCTTGAATTACCATCATTGACAGTTCTTACCTTTTCATTATTTCTTCCTCTGAAAAACCTTCAAGTTTAAATAAAAAAAAAGTATGGCATGCAGACATAAAATTCCACTCTCTGATGCACACTCTAAGTGGTGTGTATTGTTTAGGCTCAACATACTTAGATTCTGCTTCTGACATATGTAAAGCTTTCAACCCTAGGGCTTTAACTCATTAAAAAAATAAATTAATCTTGAGAGGGTCACTTAAATCTAAAGCTTCTGAAGCAGCTCCTGGGGCTTAAAACCCTAAAAAAACTGAGAAACAAGAGGGTCAAAAGTGTTACCAGATCTATATCCTCCTCAACTCTGGGCTCAGAACCACCTCACAAGGGTTTGAAACCTTCAGATCTGAAGATGAAACTTTCAGGTCCAACCTCTTTGGCTCCAAAGTCAAAATCAGATAAATCACCATGGTTCAGATCTCCCCTGCTCTTGGGTAGGGTGTCTTTCCATCTCCCTTTCTGGATAGATCTCCCAAGAGTCACCATTCTAGAGCTTCATCTTTAGCATCTTTCTCTCATTCTTCCAGAAGGCTGGTCAAAGCAGATGTGGATAGGATAATGAGGAAATTCCTCTTGATGCAAATTCAAATGGGGGTTCTCCCGACTCCTACCCCATCAGGTCCGAAGAGTTTTAGTGAGTACTGCCTTGCTTATACTGTCTCTCCTTCTCTAATCTGACTGCTTACCTTTGGTTTCACAGCAGTCGGATCAGAGGATCCCAGAGCCACCTGCATCAGATATGAAGATTGTGGTGTCTTCTACTCCAGTGGCATCTGAGTGGACAGGCTCCAAGTACGAATGAGCCAGATGGCTCCTCAGAGCCATAGCTTCAATACTGGATCGGGGATGTTGGAGTCAACTCTGAGGTTGTTGGAGCCATCTCTGCCCATCAGAGCCTGTGCATTCGACAGCTCGAGTCCGACTCCTTCATTCAGTGGTTTGCCTTCAGGTTAAAGGGAGCCGATGGTCAGGAAGCGTGTCTTTTCAGAGCTAGTGGTTTCTTTCTCTCCCAAGGCATTCTGCTTTCGAGATAGTAGAGAGAGCTTCCCCTGCTCCTAGGGAAAGGGCATTTTCACCCTCCTTGTCTCCTACTTCCCAGATCCGGTTCCAGTTGTCTTTGCATCTTGAGGCTCAACATCCTGCACCACAGGGATAGCCAGCCCAAAGTTACCAGGGTACCCAGCAGGGTATGTTGATATCTTCCGATACTTCTCCAGAACATCCCACCATGAAGTTCACAGGAAAAAATGTGCTAGAGGAGGCACTTAAGACTCCCCTTATCTGTCACATAGGATACTGATTTCAGTGAGGGGGAGGGGTCCCCAAGATCACCATCTGATGACAGTTCCTCAAACAAAGAGGTGGCTGGTCTAACAATAACCCTTCCCAAAAGGAAATGATATTCCTGGAGGCTTTTGGAGCTGGCCCATCTACCTCCGTGGGTGACTCTGCCCACCAATGACCTCATTGATTTGATCTCTTGATGGGCATGGAATGAGTCTGATTTTATTGAGCCGATACCCAAAAGACCAGACAGAATCCTGGTACTACCCAAGGACAGGGAATTCTGGAGCAAGGTAGTACCAGTTGATGTAATGATCATAGTGGTGGCCACAAAAAAGGAACTTGAAGAACAAAAGTACTCTCTTCATTCCCCTATTAGGGAGTCTAGGGGGTTGGACAGATTTGGGAAGCGTGTATATGTTTCAGTGACTTTTGCACTTCATTCTCTGAATTATTTGACACACTTCACTAGACTCCAGAGGAATGTGATTGAAGAACTTACCAAATCCCTGTCTTGGACCATTACTTCTGAAGCAAAAATCTTGATATCCTCACAGTTGGCTACCCTACAATTTATTTCAAATTTGTCCATGAGGCTCATCTATACAGCTCAAGGTACCTCAAGGGTGACACGTTCAGGCATTTTCTTTAGTAGGCATGCCTGGATGCTCCTGTGTGATTTCCCGGAGGCCTTCAACTCTTCCTTCGTCAGTGCTCCCTTTGAAGGAAGTTCTTTATTTGGCCCCAAAGTTAAAGACACACTATCCAGGTGTGACCAAGAAGGTAAAACCTTGTCTGCTGTGGGTGTACGTTTTTAAATTTCTCAAAGAACCTTGTCTAGGAAAATGTGATTCAGAAAGTCCCAGGGGTCCCTTCCAAGATCCACATGGAGATAGTTCCCTAGGGACAAAGAGAGATCTCTAATGGAAGATGCCACCCTTGTGGCGGAGGAGGTCTGCAAAACCAAGGGTTTAGAGATGCCTTGTCTGACCGATAGTACCAGTGCTCTTGAAAGAAGGCCCAGTTGTGCAGCTCCGGAGGTAGTCAGGGGACATTTATTCCTGCACTAGAGAGCCTGGCTAGAGAATACAAAAGATTCATGGGTGCAGATGATTATTTCCATATGTTATATAATACCATTTTCCTTAACACCCCCCGAATAATAAACAAAATCCCTGATGTTCCACCCAACCAGAGGGAAGCAGAAGCACTAGAAATAAACAAGTTACTAGAAAAAAAAGTCATCCAAGAAATGCCCCCAGACCAGAGAGAGTCTGGAACTTACTTAAGGTTCTATTTGTTGACAAGAAAAACAGGAGACTAGAGTCCAATTTTGGATCTCAGCATTCTGAACAAATCAGTCCAGTACACCAAGTTACAGATGGTCACACTTCAGTATATTCTGCCCTTTCTCCACAAGGACAATTGGATGTGCTCTGTGGATCTTCAGGATGCATACTATCACGTCAGAATGAAGAGGCACTCTAAGACGTATCTGCCAGGGAGCCAGTCATTATCAGTTTAGTGCTCTGCCCTTTGGTGTCACCACAGCCCCCAGAGTGTTCACCAAATGTATGGCAGTAGTAGTAGCTCAGTTGAGGCTACAGGGATTCTGGGTGTTTCCATATTTGGACAGCTTGCTTATGTAACCACTCTGACCAGGCATCATCTGATCAAAGCACGAGATTATGTAGTCCATTTATGCTCTCATCTAGGAATTGCCATCAATTACAAGAACTTTCAACTCGAACCAACTGAAACATTGAAGTTCATCAGAGCCCTGTTCAATACAGTGTCCATGATGGTCTTTTTCTCCCTCTGTCAAGTATTTGAACCATTCAATTCCAGGTCAAAAAGATCATTCAGTGTTCTTTTCTTTCATCTCAATTGATCCTTCAAGCATTGGGGTCAATGTCTGCTGCTATAGTTCTGGTGTTCCACAAGCAAAATATCACATGAGAATTATTCACTGAACCCTAATGACTTAATGGTCCATTCCTCACTAACCTTTATCCACCCAAATCAAGATTCCTCAGGCCTGCAAGAATTATCTCCTGCGGTGGATATACTCAGATAATGCAAGGTTGTCCCTTTATTCTCCCTCAGCCCAGGATCATAGTTACTAAAGATGCTTCCTAGGTAGCTTAAGGGAGGGCATTTCTTGGAAGAACAGTCCAATGCACATAGTCCTCCAAAGAGGCCAACATGCATATAAATGTCCTGGAGATAAGAGCTGTCCTAGCATTGCAGGCCTTTCAAGACTGTCTTCCCTCTGGAACTATTGCAGTTCAGATGGACAATATGTCATTGCCTGGTACATCAACAAACAAGGAGGAACCATATCTTGCACCCTGTGTGGAGAAGCTATGAGAGTGTGGAAATGGGCGACCTCTTCCAATTGGTTTCTGTTAATGCACATTCTGAGGAAATACAATATAACAGACACGTTTAAGCAGGTACATTCTAATTCTTCACAAGTGGTCACTCAACATGAAAGTTGTGGAAAAGATTTTCCGTCTGGGCCAACCTTGCTGTAATTTCTTTACATTCCCCCTCTGCAATAAATGTAGCAGGTTCTTTGCCATGATCCCCCCCACTGGGGGAATCACAGAGGGACGCTGTTTTTCACTACTGCCCCCCCATCTTCTCTACGCCTACCCCACAGTACCTCTGCTTTCCAAATTTTTGAAGAAAGCATCTTGATTGAAGAGTACAGTTATCCTCATTGCCTCTTATGGGCCTTGTTCGATTTGTTTTCCTTTTCTTTGGCCTCATCTACTTTGCCCACCATGGATTCTGGATCCAGTTCCGGACCTTCTTTCTCACCTGTCAGACTTGATACACCAAGAAATTGTAAGCCTAAAGTTGACCGCATGGTTTCTTCACTTCCATTGATAGCAAGACAGCCCATGATCTCCTCTCTCATCTACCACATTCTTTTATCTTCCCACAAAGCTTCTACTACAAAACTTTACAGAAGTAAATTGTAAAGATTTGTTTTTTGGGTGCACCAAAAAGACATTGATCCTTTTACAGCACCGGTTCCTAAAGTTCTTGGATTTTTATCTGCAATTTTCAGTGAAGGTACTAGCTCCTCTACTGTTAAAGTGCAACTAGTTGCAATTTCCAGTTTTCATGTAGGAGTAAATAATTCATCTTTGGCCTTTTTCAAACTTTGTAAGCCTTTCTAAGAGGAATTTTTTTAGAACCCCATTAAAATATCCTACTCCTCTGTGTGATTTAAATATTCTTTTACAGTCCTTGACACAGTCTCCTTTTGAACCATCAGCTAAGTGTGATCTAAAATTTTTGACCTGGAAAACTGTCTGTTTAGTGGCCATTACGTCACCTAAAAGAGTATCAGTACTACAGACCCTGTCTTCCAAACCTTCTTATTTGATTTTTCATAAGGATAGGGTATCCTTACGAACCAGCCACTCCTTTCTTACTAAGGTGGTACCAGAATCCAACATTAATCTGGTTGTCAATCTTCTGGTTTTCTTTCCAAATTTCTCAGATAAAGGGGAGTATATGTTATGCCTTTTGGATGTTCACAGAATTATGGTTTTATCTATGTAGAGCCACCATTTGAGGAAATTGAAACAATTGTTTGTCTCCTTTTTGGACTCAAAATTAGGTAAACCAATTTCTAAAGTAACTTTAGCTAAATGGTTAACTGATTATTACCTTTGTTTATAATAAATTGTGCTTGTCTTTTCCACAACCACCAAAAGCACATTCCACCAGATCTATGGCAACTTCAGCATTTTTGGATGATATTTGTGCAGCTGCAACTTGGGTAAATTCTCTTACCTTTATTGCTCATTACAAATTGGACCTGGTCTCTAGGGGAAGAGCAGCCCTTTGCTTAGTGGTGCTCAGAAATATTGTTCCTTCAAGTCCTCCCAGGATTTTGGTAGCTGGGGACTCTGTCCCATTTGTTGAAGAAGAATGAGAATAGCAATATCAGATAAAGAAGTTTATGTACTCACCATAAAGTTCCATCTGTGTTGCCTATTTTCATTCTTCCTCAACATCCCTCCCTCCAGCCCCCTAACTTTTTGACTTTTGGAAGGATTGAAAGATACCGAAGGAACCAATGTTCCCTTATTGGCGCTCAAACTGTTTTTATTTCATCTTCTTTTATGTCATACAGGGTTGAAGGGCAGAAAACAAGATCTGAGGATGTTAGGGGGGCTATTGCATTGTGGGTAAGAGAGGAGCTCAAGAGTCTGTGTTCCACAAGCTGGAAAAAGTGGCCTAGTTGGATCCAAACCCATTTGTTGAGGAAGAATGAAAATGGACAACACAGATTGAATGTTATGCTATGCTGAGTAGATCACCTCTTTTTTTTTTAATTTCCTGTCTTCAAAAGTGAGAAATAGGAACTGAAATTAATAATTTAATTTTTCATAATTTATACTCTGTGTCTTATAAATTTTGATTTTAATTGCAATCTGTAGGTATTTTGTGTATTTAAGTTCTTTGTTGCCTTCTCTAAGATTAAATAAATCAGCAGTATCACTACTGTTTAATTTATTTACTATTAATGCCTTGGCCTTACTATGGAGGCCATTGTGGTGCAGCAGTTAGTATTGCTGCCTCATAGCAAGAGGTTCTCCTGTTCGATCCTCAGCTAGGGTGCCTTCTGTGTGGAGTCTGCATGTCCTCCCTGTGGTCTTTTGGGTTTCCTCCAGGTGCTCCGGTTTCCTCCCACATCGCAAAGACAATGCTGTAGGTGGATTTGGACACTTTAAATTGGCCCTAGGTGTGAGTGTGTGCATGTGTGTACCTTCTGTGGAAGGTTGGGAGCCGGGCTGGCAATTCGGCACTGTAAAACTCTACTGCCAATCATGAGCAGACAGGTGATTCACTGAGGCGGCCCCTAACCCGGGAAAAGGCAAAAGAAGAAGAATACCTTAGCCTTACTCCTGTTAAATGCAAGTCCTGATACCCTCCCAAAATTCATCACTAATCTAAATGTACTGCAGATAAATTGATGTTAGTTAAAATTAACAATATGTTATCAGCAAACTTTGATTGTCTCCCACCCTACTCCCCAATGTTTTACGTTGGTTCTATGTTACTAACAGCTGTCACTAAAAGCTCTATTGGTAATGCAAATTGAATAGGTAGTAATGGTCAGCTTTGTTTAGTGCCTCTCTCAAATGTTTTAGATTGGGAAAAATCGGAGCCTAATTTGAGATAGGCTATATTATTAGAGTAAAGCTATATCATTGTAGTAGTTTCCTAATAATATTTATAAAGCAGTCCAGGACACCACATTCTCCCAGCACTTTGAATAAATATTTGCAACCTACAGAATAAAATGATTTTTCTAAATCTGTACTCCTTAGATTTTTCTCATTTTTCACTATTCACAAAGTCCAGTAAAGTTAATATTCACTTAATAGTATAGTGAGATAATATGATGAAACCAGTTAGATCATCGCTTATAAGATTGATAAGTATGATTTCAGTCTTTACACAAATATAGAAATAAATATTTTGCAATCAAAATTTTGAGGAAAGCTTGGCCTATAATCTGAACAGATCAGATGATCTTTGTCCTGCTTTAATGTGGGAGTATTTCAATGCGAATGTTAAATTAAAATGTGTAAAATCATAAATGCTTATATATATATATATATATATATATATATATATATATATATTGAGGATACTTCTATAAGTGAATTTTAATTAAATTATTTAATTTTATTTTCTTTATCTCCGTCAAATGTATAGTTTTGTATAATCTATCAATATCCTTTTGGGGAGGTTTTGAAACTCTTCCTCTTCCATTATTATATTCTTGTTTTTTGATATTGATATAATTGATATATGATTGCTATTTAGATTTTTATAATATACCATTAATTCTTTAAGAATATCAGATGAATTTGACTAGGTCTAGATAAAACCTACAATGTTCAATGTACAATGTTCATCATATTGATCACTGCTGCAGTAGCCTTAGCGGTATGGGGTTATTGCATGCCAAGGATATAACAGCCAGCCACCTTCCAGTGCTTCAGGGCACCTTCCATGTACCTAAACTGTCGGGTAGCTTGAGCTGAGATGACTAAAAGACATGTTGGTATGTCAAACCCTTTAGAGCTTCACAGGTTCACAGGTGCATAATAAGTCAGTTGCCCTCGTTGGACCATTTTATGTCTAGCCAATTTTCCTTGGTGAGAATAAATCTCTGTACCTCTTGACTGTAAAGTAAACATCTTAATCATTATACCCTCTAACCCTGCCAAAGAGTACTCCACTGAGGCTTTCAAGGGTCGACAGTCAGCTTGTGCTGTTCCTTTGCTGAGCAGATAAGTTCCTTTTGAGGAAAAAAACTTCCATTTAATAAATTAATTTAATATCAATATTTTCCTGTTCAGGAAAATTGCATTTTAAAGCTAGGAGTTTGCAATTTTAATACTAACATGAGACTCCAATGTATTTTTAAATTGGAGTGCGCTTTTTATTCCTGTCGGTTTAAAAGTCTTTTAAAGTACAAGAATCCATTTTTTTCCTGTGGAGAAATTGTTTATTTTACTTCGTGGTGCTGGCTATGTGTTTTAAAGGGTTTATGTTAAATATTCGAACATCCAAAATGTCGAACATTACATGGTCTATCCCAAATGTTCGACATTTGGATGTTCGAATATCAAAAAATGAAAATGAAAAACACACTAATAGTGTGAGCAGGGGGGCAAGTCCCCCTGCACCCCCCACACCTCCCCTACTTATATATGCCAACTCCGAGTTCGCACTTCAATGCAGAAAAGGGAAATGCTCCCTATCTGCACTGTATGGCACCGTTGAAAGTCGGTCTTCGAACACTTGCAGTTTCGAACGTTTGGTCTTGACCATGTAACTTTCGAAATTGTAAGCGTTCGAAGAATTGACATAGACCCATTTTAAAATGCTTTTTACTGTGTTTGTTTATGAAAGAAATTGACTTCTAAAGAACTTTTGTTTTTACTGGCATTTGCTGCTTATTTTAGCTGGGAAAGCAGCAACATTTTTGGCTTCACCATGGAAAAATCTGTTGGCCCATAGTTGGTCCTTCTTTCAGCTGCAAAAAGAAAAAGTTAAGCAAACAGCCTTTGCCATCACACCAAGGTAGCAATTGTCCTCAGCCACAGGTGGGTGACTCCGTTATGGACGTTAGTTGTGCCTCAGTCCTCTGAACTGTTACCCTATCAATCTGGTGTAGCACCTACAAGCCATTATGGAGTGTCTTCTGTGGTTGCTGGGGTCCCCTCAGAGGGAAAGGGAGAAACACTATTGTTAATCCTGGAAGAGGGAACAGGGAAGGCTACCTTGTTTTGATAAGTGTTGTTCCCATCCCTGGGGAAGCTGCTGCTATTAATAACACTGATCGCCACATTTTTTTTCTGTCAGAAAGAAACAGAAAACTAAACATGTATCTACTCCCCCTCAAATTTCCTTAATCAGGAGTAATCTACTGGGTCTGGATCATGGTGTAATTCATGGTAGTTTCTGGTAAAAGAAAGAGGGATACCTCCTTAAGAAACTCAAGAATGATCACTGCAGCAGTAGCCTTGACCATGTGCATTATAGCCTGCCAAGGATATAATGACCAGCCAGCTTCCAGATCTTCAGGGCACCTTCCATGCACCCAAACAGTCCTGCAGCTCAAGCTGAAATGACTGTTAGAGCCGGTATCATTTAAATGTACAAAAATACAGTATTCTGTTTACATAAGTCTCGAAATGCAGCCATATTAAAGCAGGTTTCACAGTTTATATGCACTTTCAATACATTAGTGAAAATAACCTTCAGTCAAGAATACTGATAAGAACAGAATGTTCTGTACATTTGAGGATAAACATCTTGTTTGTATGCTACAAGGCTAAAGAGGCATGTAGAACAGGCTTTTGGTATTAGGAAATACTTCATATACAGTTAAGTTATGTCATTTTGGACTAATCTGCAGAAAGTCATGGTGGTGCAGTCTTCAGAAGGCAGTGCAGACACTGCTGTGAGTGCAGAAGTCAGGTGAAGTAATTATATATTCAGGAGGAAACTGAGTATTTCTGTTTATGAATATGAATACAGAGGACTGTTTCAGTTTATCAGCACTGTTATTGGAGATGGTACATTTCTGATGGGCAGTATGAGTGCAGAATCTATGAACATTGATTCAGATATTGTGGATTTCTATCCCCACTGTGCATAATAAAGTAAGAGTTTATTATGAAAAGTACAAAAAGATTTGGCCCACAAAGGAAAGACTTGCACCTGTTCAGCAGAGTTGTGGGTAATTCACAGATAAAGAAGTTAATTCTAGTCCTATTCCAGTTTCTTCCACTTGTTTCCAGCTCATTCCAGTATTATAAAATTTTATCCATTCTTTCACTGACTAAAGGGCCCATTTGGGTGTGAAGCCCTTCAGAGCTTCACTGACACAGCAGAGTATGCTCCTTGAGTGTTTTGAGGATTGACATTTGGCTTGTGCTTTTCTTTGCTGAGCAGATAAGGTCCCATTGATAGAAAAAAAAATCAATTTTCATAAATTTTGTTACTGTTTTATTACTTCCCTATTCAGGAAAGTTATTTTAAAACTAGGAGTTATTTAATGGACTCTCTTGAGACCTTAATGTTCTTTTAAATGGCGCACATGTTTCTGTCAGTTTAAAAGTACTGTAAACTAACTGAAACTATATTTTCTTTGGAGAAATTATTTTTATTTTTCCATTATGGGGTTGCCATACTGTTTTATGGTGCTCTTTTATTGTGTTTTTTGTTAAAAAGTATTTTTTGTGGACTGGTAGTTTTACTGGAATTTGCTGCTTGTCTTCCCCAAGAAAGAAGCACCATTTTTGGCTTGATTGTGGAATAGACTCCCAACCCCATGGTTGGTTCTTCTTCCAGCTACAAAAATAAAAAGTTAAGCAAACAGCCTTTGCCACCTCAGCTGCAAGGCAGGTGACTCTTTTGTGGCAGTTTGTTGTGCCACAGACCATTTTTTACTCCTAGTCACATCCTCTGAGGCTGCTGGAGTCGCCTCAGTGGTCAAGGGAGAGCTACTCTTGCCAGTCCTGGGAGAAGGAACAGGGGGAGTTCCCTAATGTGTCAGAATGCTGTGCCCATTCTTGGGGAAGCAGCTGTTGCCATTGGTAATGGTTGGCCCAAGAAAACCAAGCATGTATTTGTCCTCCTCAAATTTCTTCAGATAGGAGTAGTTTAATAGAACTGGCTCAGGGTTTAATTCAGACCATTGATCTTTCTTGTAAAGTAGTTTCTGGTAAAAGAAAGAGGGATTCTTCTTTTCCCAAAAAGATTCAAGAGTATGAATCTAAACAGGGATATGCTGGGACAGCTTCAGGGCTTGTTCCTCAGATTTCAGATTCAATGGGGAGATCTGTTTCTGATCCTTCCTATTTCTCTTTTTCTTAGAGAAAACACTGAGGTTTCTCAGTCTTTCCGAAAATGCTGTTTGATGCATATTCCAGGCTTTGGTTCCAGCTTTTGAGCACTTCCGTCTACCTATAATGCCCTATTCCATCCCTATTACCTCAGATCTCGTTTACTGCTATCGCAAACAGATGCAGGTTTCCCCTTTTGAGTTCATTGGAGATACTTTGTGAGTTATTTAACTTAACTTTAAAGTTAATACCCAAAGTTATGTTTGATTAGTTTAGCTATCCTCCCTCTGTTTCTCACTGGTCATTAAGATTTTTACATTTCTTCTCCTGCTATTCTAATAGTAATTCTTGATTACAATTGTTGGTATTCTGCTTACCCCTTTACTACAGTATGTTTCTTTAGATTACCAGCACTGGTATTTAAACCCCTCTTTTCTTTTCTTGCGTTAAAAAGCTTGTCTCATAGTTTATTCTTGCTGTGTTTGCTTCTATGTGTTGGATACTGACATGTTGGACAAACCAACAGGCTTTAAGAAGTGTACTTCTTGTTGTCTTAAAATCCCAAATTCAGATGCCCACAAGGAGTGTGTGTACTGTCTTGAGGCCGGGCACTTGGACACCTTCTTGGCAAAATCTCCTCCATTTTTAACATAAGAGCTGTGGCAGACAGATGTAATACACTTATTCTAAAGGGATTTCTCCCTTATACATCATCTTCAGGGGCTCAAACCCTCTCCAAGACTAGTAAGTCTGCTCCTCTGGAGCACAAGAAGCACTTCCTGCTAACGTCCCCAGGTCTTCAGAGCCTCATTTAAAGAATAGAAAAACTTCCGATCCTACCCTGTTGGATCTGAAGACTCAATCGAATCCGAAGCTGTTGAATCCTAAAGCATCAATTCTTTCAGCCATTACTATAAGTCATGCTGTGCCACCCTTAGATCCTAGGTCCTCGGATCTGAAGCCGGATACTTCCTACAGGAGTGCCACTCCAGAATTTACCATTAAACCAGTTTAGCCTATCTTGCCTTCTCAGTTGCTTCAGACTTCAAAGAAGCCTTCAAGGCTCCCATCCACTACCTCATCTAGGTCCTTCAGAAGCTTATCGGAAACAGTTACAGATAGAATAATGCGAAAATTTTTCAGTGCTCAGTTTCAGATGTGGGTCTTACCAACTCTGTCACCTGTCAGATCTGTAAGTATGCATAACATGCCAAAAAAACATTTTGTCTCTTCTGATCTGTCCAGTGGTTTGATTCCCAGGATCTGAAATCTCCAAGAGGTCTGGTGTTGATCTGAGGAGGGCTTCTTCCTTCACTTTGACTATATCCTTGACCAATTCCGGTCTCATAACCTTGGATCAGAACAGATCTCAGAGCTAAAATGTTGGCATCAGATCAGAGGGGATACGGTCAGCTCTGATTTTTGTCAAATCCATCCCTTTCCCTTGGAGCCTTGGCCCTGGATAGTCTGGATTAGTTCTACCCCTGAAGCATGAATTGAAGAGTGGTATAGACCTACTTTCATCAGGAGCTTCAGCTCCAAAAAGGAAGGACAAAGCATCTCTGGGTCCATCTGCTTTCAAGGTGGTGGAAACGACTTTTCTCTCCAAAGAGAACCGCCTTCTCGTGTTGTAGATCCTACCCCTCTTTTCTCTTATCGGTTCCGAACTCTGTCAATCAGGCCTGTTCAACAGGGACAGCCAGTTCCATTAAGGCTCCAACCCCTCTCTCTTCTGAAACCTTAGCTGAACGCCCCATGGAAGAGTTGCCCCAGAAGAGAATGTGCAAGAGACAGATTGATATGCCCATGGAGTCTCACTGAGGATACAGATTTTTATGAAGGAGAGGGGTCCCCCAGGTCACCACCAGATGACCTCTTCTTTGGAGATATTTAAGAGATCATGAAACAAAAAGGTGGGTGGTCTTCCTAAAACCACTTAGAAGAAGATTCTGTATTTTTGGAGGCTTTTGGTTCCAGTCCATCTGCGTCTTGGGTTACCCCCCCCCCAGCAAATGACCTTATTGTACCTCACAAAGATGATCCCAAGCCATAAACAGTTGTCCTGTATGGACAGACTCAAAAAAACTCCAACTATTCTCTGTCTCATATCGCCTACTTAGAGGTGATCTCTGCTTGACTTAAAAAGCCATGTCTGACCCAGCTCTGTTAGAAATGCTACATCTAAAGAAATCCCAATCCCTCAGCACTGCACACTCCAGCGACCTCAACCTCATTACCACAATCAACAGAACATGCTGGAGGGACAGGTTTCTAACCCAGAGACTTCCCATGCTATGGAATAGACTTCCCATCCATGTCAAACAGAGCACCTCACTGGCCCTCTTCAAGAGAAATCTTGATGCGAGGATGGGAAATAGAAAAATTCACCCTGGGGTTCACTCCATTGGCTCTACTAGACAGAGGCACTGGGAACTAATGGGTTGCACGATGCCAGGGTAATCATATGGGCTAAGTTTGTAAAGGCTCCAGGGCCATTAGCCTAGTACACACCTATGAATCTATGAACCTCTTGATTTAATTTCCCGCTGGAAAGAACTGGATACCATCAAACCTATTCCCAAAAGACCTGACAAACTTTTTGTCCCTGCCAGCAGACAGACCCCACTGCCGCAAAGGAGTCCCAGTCAATACTATGGTGGTGGTGCAGCCACCAAGAAAAAGCTAGCAGAACAGAGCTGTACTGCCCATCCACCAAACAGGGAGTCTGGAGCTTTGAACAGATTTGGAAAAATGAGTCTTTGCCTCAGCAGCCTTTGCCCTGAGGTCACTAAACTAACTGGCACACTTTACTCGGCTTCAGAGAGATTTGATCAAAGAACTTTCAAATACAGAGTCCATGTCTGCTGAGGACTTCAAAAGAACATCCTTGCAAATGGACACTCTCTTTTCTATATCAAATGCTTTGATGAGGCTGCTGTCTCACACAATTAAAGGTACCTCGTGTAGCCAGTTTAGGCATTGCCTGGATGTGGCTGTGTGATTTTGAGGAACCATTTAAGAAGCCCTTTATTAACACCCCATTTGATGGCACTTCCTTATTTGGACCATCAGTAAAAGATATGCTTACCTGCAGCGATGAAGATGGAAAGACTCTGTCTGCCATGGGAATTATGTTTTTTTGCACCTCAATGAACTTTCTAGGAATCAGAGAGGCAGTAAGATGATGTGTTTCTGAAAATCTTGGGGACCCTTTCAAGAGTTGCACAGGAATAATACTGTCAGAGGCAGAGGAGGAAATTTTAATAGTAGACATCGCCCTAGAGGCAGAGGAGGTTCGCAGAACCAGGGCTTCAGATATTATTTTTCAGATTGGCCCTTTCAGCACTTCTAAAGTGCTGCTGGACTGTCCAACTCTGGAGGCAGTCAGGGGTTGATTGTCTTTGCACTTAGATGCCTGGGCAAATATAACACAAGACACATGGGTGGTAAGAATAATATTCAGGGGTTATTGTATACCATTTTTCCTTTATCCACCTCGCAAAAGGAAGAAACATCACAACATTCCACCCAATCAAAGGAAGCAGCAGAACAAGAAATCCAAAAGCTGCTAGACAAGAGAGTCACCCAAAAGGTCCTGCCATACCAAATAGGATTCAGAACTTATTTATGCTTCTTTTTAGTGCCAAAGAAAACAGGGGACCTCAGACCCATTTTGAATATTAGCAGTTTGAATCCATACATAAATAAAGCATAGTTCTGAATGGTCACAGTTCAGTCATCCTAACCTTTCTCCAAAAGGACAATTGGATGTGCTCTGTAGTTCTTCAGGATGCATTCTATCATATCAAAATAAAGAGAAGCTTCAGAAGACATTTACACTTTCAGCTGAATGCTAGTCACTACCAATTCAGAGTCCTGCCTTTTGGACTCACCACAGCCCCCAGGGTGTTTACCATATGCATGGCAGTAGTGGCAGCTCATTTGAGACTGAAAGGATTCCAGGTGTTTCCATATCTAGACTGGCTCCTCACTGCCTCTTCCAAGAATCTACTTCTACATGTCAGGAACCACTTGCTCCAGATTTGCAAATCATTGGGTACTACAATACATCATGCCAAATCAACCCTGACTGGTCTAGAGCCTGGAGTTTATCAGTTCCATTCTAGATATGACAACAAAAGTAGCATATCTATCTCCTCATTATATTTTAACCGTCAGAAACCAGGTTCATCTTCTCCATGCCCATGCATCTCCACCGGCAAGGTTTGTACTTGAAGCATTAGGTTCTATGACAGCAGCCATAGCACTACTACTACTATTGGCATGTTTCTTTATGCAGGTTCTCCAATGGACTTTGGGATCTGATAGTTGTGCTACAAGGTCTAATGCAGAAACCAATTCTTAGCAGTCATTATGTCTGCAAGGAGAATATCCTTACATAATTTTTCATAAGGATGAGGTTTCCTTATGGACTAAACCTTCCTTTTTGCCTGAAGTGGCTTCTGAAAATAGCATTAATACTTCCATTCACTTAAGTCTTCTTTCCAAATTTTTCAAATAAAGGAGAGTCTCCGGAATATCTTCCCGTAAGGACCACCCAAGATCATTGTAGCTGTGGACTGTGCCCCACACATTGAGGAAGAATGAAAAGGACAAAATCATATTTAAAAGTTATGTACTTACCATAACTAAGCATCACCTGGGGAACAGGTTAGGCTTTACATAAAGGGCTTCAACTCTAACTGCGAAGTCATGTGTAAGCCAAGGGAATCATGTTGAACATGTGTACTTGGAACCATTGCAGTTACCACCACACCACCCAACTGTGTCACATGTTTGCTAGGGGTGGATATCCCACAGGGCCATTTACTGGGGGTACAGGTTATGCACTGGGACCATGGCTGATGACACCCATCAGAAATGCCCACATACCTGCTGAAGAATGCCATAATGAGGTATACTCTCAAACCAGAAATATCAGAAAGTGTGTTTGGGCTGCTGAAGTCACGGTCCTGGTTACCTAGATGCATCTGGAGGAACCCTGCAGTACATTCCATAGACATGTACTGAAATATTTACAGTATATGCCATGCTACACATCATCATCCTGAGAAACCAACTTCAGCAGGATCAGCAAGGGGAAGGAGCACACATCCCACCACCAGTGCCAAAGGCACTACAGCCACATGAAGATGAGAAGTAAAGGGAACCACCAGCTGCTGTGGGTGTAGGCATGCTCAATATGCCCTTGCATTGGCTAAGAGATGATGCATAGCACACTCACCCACCATCTAAGGGCCTAAAACCTTCCTCTTATGCACATACATATACTAACATTGATGCCAGGCAACTCTCATAACCTTTACCCACCATGTATTGGCTGTGTACTGCTTGCACCAGACAGAGTTAGTCCTGAGCTAAAACTGTTGCAATGTTGCATTTACAAGGTAAAAACTGAACCTGGAGTGTATTGTGTAATGTGAATGACTGGCATATCCTTGTATTTCATTACTTGGTACTGTAAACAAGTAAAAGCTAGGAGATTTGTACAGAAATTACATTAACATATGACAGCAAAGACTTATTTAACTTGTATATGTCAATTATTAAGTAGTAAGCCTCAGGCATCAAAGATTCACACAGTCATACCTCTCAAAAGTAATGATTATCACTGCATGCCCTCAGTTTACCACCATACGTTTGTACTGGAAAGTCATTCGAGAGAGAGAGAGACGTTAGAATGTAATGATACACATTGCAGTTTCATACTTCACAACCCTTACAAGATCATTCACAATAAAGCTGGGAAATTTTGATGCTGTCAGCTGTCTAACTTTCTAAGGCCAGTATAAGTCAAAGGTACAATTACAAGTTTCAGCATCACAAATGCAGATATACTAAGCACTAAGTCAGCTATGCACCTTGAGCAGCAGACACAAAGCTTATGTATTCCTGAATCCAAGATACAAAACAGGGATATGGCACAGTCATCACTTGCACAGGTTGTTGTGTGGGGTAAGCAGGAAGCTTAGGCTGATACAAAAGATTGGAGAGTGGGTGTGAATAAGAAAGAGAAGCAGGCAGACATTTGGGTAAACCAACAAAATGCCAATGAGACAAAATGTGATTTAAGCTGCATGACTGAAACATGTAACTGTTTTTTGTGTGTGTCTGTGGGGGTCCTGCAGGTGAAATTGGTGTGTGTGTGTCTGCATGAGCACAGCCAAGCAATGTGCTAGCTCTACGTCTTGGTATGTTGGACAGGTGTGAGCCATGCATGGTAGAGATGGCAGGTCAATGTTGTCATCCCCGCTCATGAGAACTGGCAATGCAAGGAGTTGCACTGTCATATCCACACCCACAGTCAGATGCACTGCTGCTACCTGAATGTGACTTGTGTCTACTGGACGAGCTGCCTTCATGAAGACCATGACCCCATGGAGTGCCATGTTTGGGTGTGGACAGCTCACCCACTGATGGAGCAGTGGAAGTACTGCCACTATGGGAGCATGATCAGGCACAGCCATGTTGGCTAACAGCAGATGATGTGGCTGACCTACTCTCATGAGGATGCTATTCCCCTCCCAGCAGATATTCCATCACAGATACTGCTTATTCCAGTATGTCCTTCATATGATCCATTGAATCAGCAACACCGTGGAGGCAGTCATGCATGTCAGGATATGCCACATCTGCAACCCTAAATATTTCTCTGGAGCACCTATGGGAACATACCTGTGCCTCCATGATGGCCCTAAACATACATTAAGTGGCATGGAAAGAGACTCCTGGATTAGGTGGAGGAGGGACAGCAGGCCACCTCTGAGCACCCCCTAATAACCCTCCTGTGTAGCACCTCACCCACACCGTGGCTATGGCCAGAGTCAACAGGCACTAAAACCCCAGTGATCACACTTCCCTGATCAATAGCCTCGCCCTCCACCTGTCCAATATCTGAGGGATCACTGGATTGGGTAGGTATAGGCCTACTGTCTGTCTGCTATGGAATTGCAGGGGATTACTCTGTTAACCTCAGTGTCAGATTCAAGCTATGTGCTTCTGTTTGGCCACCATCATCAGAGTCTACTGATACAGTGACATCAGATGGTAGAAGTCCCACACTTCCACTGTTAGGATCACCTGTGATGTAAAGTAGCAAACATGGGAACAATCATTAGCTGAAGTACTACACTCCAATGTATGGTAACAAAACAACAGTGCTGCCACTATTAGACAGTACAGCAGTACACGCAACAGTCCTGACATCAACATCACTCACTAAAATATTTCTTTAAATTGCTCATTAGTACTGACAATGTTTGGCTTATCATCTGGAGATTAGATTATCCTCTGCAAGCCAGATGGTCCTGGAAGAAGTTAAGCACAAGGTTGGGGCAAAATCATCACAATAAACAGTAACATAGTGGGTAATATGTTTACCCCTCTATATGTTCATTAACTATACTTTCAACAAGAACTTGGATGATAATACCAACCTAAGTTAATCAGAATATGTTAACTGTGGCAATCCTTAAAACCCCCCAAAAAAGTCTTGTGACACAAAAGTAACATAGTTATTTCAATTATTTTACTGTACAACAGTATTCCGCAATTGAGATACCAAAGCCCACCTGGAAGCTCTTCCAGGGACATGCTTGCTGTCCCTGAAACTGTTGCATCAATGCTGTGGACATGCTGTTTTACACTTTCTTGGTAGCTCTCTGGATCCCTGATAGTGGACAGGAGTTCTTTGTTTGGTGTTAGTGGTGGCTCTGTAGCTGGTCCCCTGCAGTACCCATCTGATCATAGCCCACTGCAGCTGCTTTCCTCCATGCAATGTAATCAGGTCAGTGGTCCTATGATGCACCTGCTCATATGTCCTGCCATGGGCACCCACAGCATTAACATCGTCCACAATCTGCCACCAAATTTGCATTGTGTGTGCCATATCTTCCCATTCTTTTTCAAGCAGGAACGCACCATGTTATCTAAAAGCATGGACGATAACTTGATTTTCAGCATCAGTAAAGGGTGGTCTTTGAGGATTGAGGTGCCTGGGTGGCATAGTCTAAGGTGTCCTAAAAGACAACAGAAGGATAATACACATAAGTATCACATAACTACAAAATAACTATTCCCAGTTAAAACAGAAAAAGGTAACATCTCAGGATTACCAACTGGAGAAACATGAAACCATTTAGAGATTTTAAATATGAACAATAGGCCGGATGCAAAAAGAAAGGAAAGTAACAATAACAATGTATCCTTGTTTGTGCCATAACATAGATGCAGCTTTGCTCCCCCACAAAAGAACAGGCAAATGACACATTTTGCTAACAAACATCTTTGACATGCTAAAAGTGCTATCAAGTGAACTGTCCCTGAAACATTTCTACAGATCTATTACAGAATATTCCATTTTAAGGTATTACCAATCATGTATACCTGTGAAATGTCTTGACAGACATGCACATGGCATCAGTACACTTCTAACTAATGCATAGAGATACAAGTCTAAAAGTCTTTCTTGAAAATTTTCTTAATTACATTCCAGCATAAGCAGTATGTAGCTGACAAAACACAAGCATACCTTCTCAAATTCAGTAATCCTCTATATATATATATATATATATATATATATATATATATATATATATATATATACACCAAAGTAATAACCAGGGCTGTTAGCATGGTGAATATACTAATGAGGTGTGGACTGATTTAGAACTGCTAAATCCCAAACACTTGGCTCTGTGTAGGAGATGTAAAACATAGAGCATACACTCCCCCAGTGTTTGTTTTTAATGGATTGTAACTGTGAATGACCACTGGTTGGTAGAAGGAAAACACAACAGCAATGCAGGGTGACCTACATCCAGTGGGTGTTGTCAGGTTAGACTTAAGTGTTAGATGTAAAGTTGAAATGTAAGTGAGCAGCACACAATTCAGAGGTTGTTAATTAACATCCAACCTCCTCTTCATTTATTGTCAACTGCATGTGAGATTATTTGAGATTATTTCCATCTAATATCCTCACAAATTTTAAGGCCAATGATATAGAATGGCTTACCGACTGCACGTCTGAAATTACTAGTCAGATAAGAGAAGAATGAGCAACAGACACAGAGAGATAAGACAGAGCTGTATATTTGCAAGCAATAATCATAACTGGTTGTTTGATCACTTAGTGCACTTCATCCAAAAATAATAAATGTATAAATAACAGTTTTATGGTTTCATATTACTATACACAATGTTTCAGATGGTGTATGCAGAATAATTTCAGATCCTTGCTGCAAAGCTGTTTGTGTGGCAAAGAGGGATAAGGCACCCTTCCTGTGCTCTGAATTTTCCTTGGAGTGAGAGTTCAAGTCCAGATCTACATAGACACATCTCATGTGAACCAACATTTTCTAGTGTGTATGTCATAGATTGCTTATCCTTATTTCACCTACTTGTCCCTTTTTTTTTCCTTTTCTTTTTCTTTTTGGCAAGGACAGTGTTTGCACAATGTGGCGTTTAGAGCAGTCACTGGAACAGAGTAAATGAATGACAGGTTTGGCTGTGCTTATCTCATTTGCATGAAGTACGGCAGTGTGCATACCGGACAACTGGAAGGAAGCAGACAGAACACTTGCAGACAGGACCCAGACAGACAAAAATAGAAACCAGATACATTCAATTAATTCTTTTGGGCACATTGCAAACCCGCTAAGTGGCATTGCACAGCGGTTAACACAGAGACCTTAAGAGTGATTAGTAAAGCAGGGAATGTCATGTAACTAGTCCTGTGGCAGGAGGTGTAAGTGAAGGGCTGGAGTACAGATAGTCCTAGGTTCTAGTACAGGGTGTGCAACCTTTTTCTTACTGTTTAGTTTTACTTCAACTATCTTGTGGCAACAGGTATAAGTGCAGGACTGCCATACACATGGTCTTGGGTTCTAATATATGGAGCTGATATGAATTATGTGTCTGAGGGGTGAGACACCATTATTGTGTTTTCAGATGTATGACTAAGCATATACTGAGTTCTATATTTCTGTAAGTATAATTCTGCTATCTGGACTTGGATGGGCTTCACATTTGCCTAAGCCACATACACAACTGGATCTATATCCAATAACCTTGTCAGGTCACACATATACGTGTAACAGCTCACTCTGTTACTGTATTTATGTATGATTCCTGACTATGTCTGAGCCACACTTCTGTGGTAAAGATGGAAAATCAATGCTGTGGAAGAAAATGTTTTGTCCCTTATGCCTAGGTTTGAATCCCACAGTGTAAAAATCAATTTTGTCAGTGTATTAAGGTAAAAACAAATGTGTTAGGTCACTGCCCGCAGTGCATATCTGTAATCCTAACTCACCTTAACAGTTACTATATATTTTAAATATATTTCCAGGCTATATAAGTAGACATCTCTCTAAGGCCAAGTGTCAGATTAACCTTCCTGTTGCAATTATATAATTATTCATTGCTTGGCATTGCTGCTCTGCAGTTACCAACTCACAAATGCATTGCTCAGGTTTGCACACTCCCAGTAAACATAACTGGAATTGGCAGGAAAGCATCACTCTCCATTGCTCTATGTCTGCTGGTAGACATGGCTTGGGTTAGTGGGGAAGGTGCCAGGTGTAAGGCACAGAGGTGGGGTGTCCAGGATACTTAAAGGACTCCTAGTAAAGCACCACAGTCAAAGACTTGTACTGGGAGCCAGAATATTTCTGCTGCAGAAGTCTGAGGAATGGAACAGTTTGGCCCAGGGTGTATTCGGTGCCACTGGTATACCACGCACTGGAGAGCAATGTAAGCATCATTTTAGTGACCTAAAGAGAAGAAAAAGGGATACTGTTAACCATTGGTTGGAGGAATTTAGTACTGTGGACATCCCACAGCTGTGCTACTAAAAAACTAAAGAGAGTACTTGTAAGACTTAGAAAGCTTAATAGAGGCAAGAGTGGTATGCTTAATGGTCTTCTGCTCTTTTCTCAGCTGCCAGGAATCATGAGTTCAATGTCCGGGCCCATGTTGCTCGATTGGAGAGATTGAGGGAAGCAAGTGAAATGTATGTAGCAGAAGAGCAGTATTACTGTAGCATTAAAAGTTAGAGAACTTTTTTGGTATTTTGTAGTTGCATCAAATTGAGCATACACATCTCAACTGTAAAAGCAAGTATGCATGCATTAGTCTGTAGCACAAACCAATTGTAAGAGTCCAATATTAGACTTTAGTCAGAGGTTGTGGGTTTAAATACCACAGTTTACAACTATACAATACCTTTATTTTTTCAATAATATTTGCATTAAATTAAAAACTCTATACCAGTGGCATAGATGTCCTGCTGTAAACTGTAATCTGTATAGTCGGAACACGCATATGTACAATATATGTACGTTTCAAGGATTACTTTCAGGAATCTGTAGTATAGTGTGAGTCTGTTAAGAGGTATACTTAAATGTAAAACTTAAGATAAGAGTAGTATAATTGTATTAACATATTCTATGTCCCATATGATGATACTAATTTTATCTCTTTTTTTCTCTCATCCCAACCCTTATCTCTGTTTTATTTTATTTTTTAATTTTATGTGTCTTCAAAATGTGTCCATGTCATCCATGTGTACCACATCACCAAATGTTCCACATCACAGTGAGGTAGGTCAGCCCCAGTGCATCAACCTGCCCCTGCTGCACCAGCTCCAGCACCGATGCCCAGCATGTCTGGGAGCCAACCTGGCAGCACTGCTGTCCCTGCACTACCCGCACCCTCAGGTAGTCCTGCCCCAGAGGCTGGTCCAGTGGTACCTTGCAGGAGCAGTGACAGAGGTCGTGATTTCATAACCCACAGATAGTTGTCAGGGTTGGTGTGTAGGGTTGTGCACTGCACCATTGGTGCACACCTACGCCTGAGGGAGAGGCCACTCTCCCTCATGTTCCATAGGAAGAGGAGGAGATGTCAAGCACTCCAGCCACCAGTGGAGTAAGGTGACATGGTGACAGTCCACTGGGTGAGGACTGTATTCTCACTGTCTCCAAGCTTGATGAGCATGGACCTGGGTTGTCCCCTCCTGCATCCTAATCTTGGTGTCCTCCAACCTGTTGTGTCTATCACCATCTTGTCTTTGTCTTGTATGTTTGCAATTGCTTCCTTACCTACCCAACTTACCTGACCCAGACATAACTATGTCCCTTCCCCAACATTCCTCTGTCTCTAAATAAAAAATAAATGTGCATCTGTCCCACAACAAAAAAAAAAAAAAAAGAAATCATCCTATACATAGCTGTCCATTTTGCACATGTCTTCTTGACACACTTGGCTATACAGCATGATGTGGAGGTGACGGTCCAAATTCATTTAATCTTCTGCACATATTATCAGTTTATCCTGTTAAAGAAATGGATAGCTATGGTTCTTTCCTGCTTCTCTACTGCACATTCCTGTACTGCTTTCCCTTTGTTCTTCCCCCTGCTTGTTCCCCATTTCACCACTTTCCCATCTACCCCAGTTTTGCCACTTTAATCTGATCAAAAGTAGAATCACACAACACACATGAACAGCTGAAAAAGCAATGGATCCTTTCACTTGGTGCATGTCATGCACCAATGTGCAGTGACTGTGAGCTGCAGCAAAATGCTGCAGTTATCTGTGTGGAATGCCACTGAACCCCACTGCTCTGTGCCAACGCAGCAACACATGTACTGTAAAGAATTCATGTCATTGCATAAGCAGTGTTTATTTAAAAGTATTAAATGCACCTGGATTCGAACCCAGTATCATCTGAGCTCAAAAAGAAATGTTTCATTGCATTTATACCTGCTGCTACAGAGTCAGTTAAGCGGCCAGTGTGTTTCATAGACTCTACTAAATCTCAGGCTTTAGCAACGTGGTTTGTTTTGTGTACAGCCTAGCTACGTGCAAGCAGGAATAGTATTAGAAATGTGTATTTTGTATGCGCAAACACTTTGCCAACCATTGCACAAACCCACTGCTCACCACTCTATGGAAAAGTAAATTTTATTATGTAGTACTGCTGTTTACTGTGAATTTCCTATGGCATGAAATTACATGTGGAAATATAAACTGAAGGCCCTGTCTTACAATATGTCGCATATTTACAATACAGCCATGTGCTGCCTCCAGCAAGCACTGCAGCCCTGGTATCTCAATACTTTTTCCACACATATCACCTAAACTATAGAAATCAATATCAAATGTTGTGTGATATACAATGGACATCAATCTGGTAATATGCAGAACTAGAACTATTGACCCATAAGCCTAAAACGCCTTATATGTAAGGTTAGGGAAGGAATTAGAATGGACCTTATCCAGAGGGACATGGGTGACCTTCAGCATACCTGACCTGACCCATGTTGTTTTGTCAAGGGTAGAGCTTGCTTATTAAACCTAGTGAACTTTTCTGATACTGACCCCAAAGACCTGGATGAGGGGATAGCAGGACATATCGCCTACAATGAGTTATGTAAGGCCTTTGATACCATCCCCCATTCATGTATCACAGAGAAAATCTCTCATCTGGGAATTAACCCATAAATTACTAGATGGATAGCCAGCTGGCTCACCAACATAACGCACACTGTCAAAGTTGAGGACTGCACCTCTGCCACTAGCCCAGTTGCAGGTGGAATACCACAAGGATCTGTGCTGGGCCCTCAACTGTTTTGAGGCTATTTCTCTGAAGCCTAGGCAAAGGTAGATGGCCTCTGGTTTACAGATGACTGTCAACTGGATGCAATTATATAGAGTCCCCCAATGATGGAGGGATTAATTCCTGTCCCAGAGACTTCCCATACACTGGAACAAACTACCTGTCTATATCAAACAAAGCTCCTCATTAGCACTCTTCAAGAAAAATCTTGATGATTGGCTGGGAGATAGGAAATTCTCCCCGGGGATCACTTCTGTGACTCTGCTCGATAGGGGCACAGGGAAATAATTTTCTTAGGTGGCAAAAGCCAGGGTACCATTTCACTAGCTTTCTATAGGCCCTGGGGCCAATAGCCTAGTACCTACCTATGAACCTATGGTAACATATTACAGAAGGGGCTGACAGACAAATGATTGGTACCAAACTCATGGACTGAACCTTAAAGCAAACCATGCCTCATTGTCCCCTTAGGCAATGAAGTACCTGTGCTAATTATGATATGCATAGCACTCCTCTAAGCTCAAACACAGTGTTGTGAGACTTGGGAACACATGTTGATAGTGATTGAAGTGTAGATTGCTGTGTGCCCATAGTGGTGAGACACACATTCTACATAAATAAGGCCATCAAATCCAAGACCAGTTAGGTCATAGCTCTGCTGTCCTCTATATCTATCAGACCATGAACTGAGTACAATGCTCCCTTCTGGTTGTACCTCACTAGGTACCTGCAGCAACTGGAGAAAAGACAGATATTTGTGTCTGGGAGAATCCAGAGCCTGCAAAACATGACACAGGTGGAAACACTGAAAGACCTGTCACTGTATGCAGTATCATGTATGCTCCTGATAGGTGACCTATGTGTGACCTGCACATTCTCAGACCCTGCCCTACTGGAAATGCAGGATATCTGCAAATTAAGTGGGTCAAGAATAACTTGCTTCAGGGATCTCAACCTAGCCTGTGACATAAACGGAACATGCTGGAGAGACAAATATATCTCCCAGCAATTGATGCTCCTCTGTAATAGGCTCCCGCTGCATGTGAAGCAGTACTCCTCCCTGAATCAAGCATAGCCTTGACAACTGGATGGATGATTGTAAATTCACCCCTGGGGTAGCACCTATATCCCTCATGGACAGGGTCAGTTGGTAATGCACACACAGTTGCTGTGCTAACAATGACCATCTAACTATGCTCAATAACAGTACTTGTGTTTTTACACAGCTAGTCTTGTAAATGCCCTAGAGCCATTAGGCTAGTAACCTCCTATGAAGCCCTTCAAACATGGCCTGCTGATGTCATCCACTGTAGGCTGACCTGCAGTCTTGTAAAAGTCAGACTTGTGCCATGGAACGTGCGTAAAGTACTGAGTTTTGTGGTCTGTGTACTTAGGGGTTCTATTCTCACTGCAGTCACGTGTGTGTGTGCACGTGAGTGCGTGTGCACTCTTGCTTGACATAACAGAGAGCCTTTTACACTCGGGGCTCTGTTATTACCATATTCTTCTCAACAGACACTGCTGATGTAATCATCTATACCTGATTTGTGGATATGCATGATTCCCATTAGGTCAGAGTCTGGCCTGGATGCCAGGCAAAAATCACCTCATCTCATATAGTCTATCCACATACATCATGGCATGGTTTGTAGCCTTGTGTTTTCTTAATGAGAAAGCCCTGTGGTCTTTCCAGCTACTGCATGTGTCTGGTCAGGTACATGCGAAACAGAGCATTATACTCTATTAGTATTCTGCTGAAGTTAGAGTACAGTGCTGTCATTCAGTCCTACAGTCTGAATATAATGACATGGCTTATGATATGCACAACATAGGCATCCAGTACCAGTTTGGACACTTGGTGGCTGAAGTTCAGATGGCTATCTACATCTGTTCCGGGTCTATATTAGAACACCGAACATTCAAAATGTTGGGTATCCTAATATCCAACCCTAGCAATCAAAAAAAAAAAAAAAAATTGAACATTCGGAACAGAGAAATTTTCCCTAGGGAAAAAATTTACTGTTTCCAAAACACATACACACAACACAAGCACACCAAACAAACAGCAATCCAT